>NC_040022.1:30940193-31068396 GCF_000972845.2 Larimichthys crocea | reverse complement strand
CGCACTCGTTGCACAGATGTTGTTTTTTTCCCCTTGAAATAAATAGCAAAAAGTCATAGCTGAGACTATGTGCATGATTATGCTGGTGTTCTTCTACTTGATAAACCGTACTGCAGCGAGATTATGCGTGCAATAGAACTAGAATAGCTGCGTCCGTGTGACGTTATTCATGCGCAATTACGCAAAGAGCAGGGCCTCGCACCCCCCCCTGCGACGGCCCTGATGATAAAGACGGTTAGATCTTCATTGGGAGGTTTGAAGATCCGGTAGTAATCAGGGTTAGAGACTTTGTTTTCTCGAGTTTAGGACATAATGAACTCTGATCTCCAGAAAAACAAAGAAATTATCAAAGGAAATAAGGGATAAAAATGGAAGAATGTTTTCTGTAATTCTAAGCATCGTCAACTTTAATGTTACTTTTAGAGACACTTGTACTGTTTTATTTTCTTTCCACTCAGTTCTACTTATTTAGAAAAACAAAATTGTTACATTCCAAAGCAAAGTTGCTCTTAACATGGATCAACATCAACCAACCCCCAGTGTCATACGTCACAAACCAGTTCATTCTCAGACAGCCTTAGTTTGGCATATCATTTAATAAATCCCACAACAGGCATCGTCACTTTCAGGTTTTTATTGGTGCACTGACCTGCATTTTGTTCATTACAGCTAAAGCACACGATCAACAACCTGGCACCTGCCCTTTAACTTCAAACTCGGCTGTTTCCCAGTCGAAAACGTTTCCTCTTGGGACTCTCTTCCCGGTGAACAGGTCATTGATCGTCCTGTCCGAGAGGACAGAGTCCCACATGTTAATATCACACATCTCCCCAACAAAACTCTGCTTGGCGTCAAATTCACCCAGGTAATTGTCTGGATCTTGTCCGATGATAACCTTGCCATTGGGTTGAATTGTGTGACCCTGCTTGTAAGTTTTGGTCAGGCTTTTCTTCCCGTCCATGAAGACGGTAGATGCACCTGAACTGGAACCCAGGTGATACACAGGTGGACTGCAGGGCAGGAAAGGAGGGACTTGGAACATAACAGTGCCTCCCAGGGCCAGGAGAAGACAATCTAAAGACACACACACACAAAAATTAGTTTGCATGCATTGTTTAAGGGTGCTTTTATACAGCAGTACCAGAAGGTGGGTGTTATGGAGTTTTCTCTCCTGAGGTTACACAAGGTCCCGTGTGGGCCTTGAGGTCCTCCAGCAGTATTAGTTGTTTGGCTTTGGTTGGGAACAGTAGGTGCCAGTCTATCTCCACACTGTGGTGTCCAGGGTCACAGAGACCTGTTGCTGCCTTCATAACATAATAGATAGCTTGTTGTTGACGGTCCAATCTGGTAACAGACATCTGTGTCCCAGATGGAGTCCTGACAACTAAACCAGAGTATTGTCATTGAAAAATGCAAGTATGGCAGTGTCACAACTGCCTTTGAGCACCTTGCCTAAACGCCATCAGGTCATTGCCTGTTTTGCACCGCTGTGTAAACCAGGAACACCAGGCAACATCACACCCTCAGGGATGGGCAGGGTCCCCAGCAGTACCCTGCATCCCTCAGAAGAGTTGATGGTGTCAAACCGGGTGTGGAAGGTGTTCAGGTCATCAGTGAAAGAGATTGGATCATTTATGCAGGTAATTTTGGTTTTGGGTTACATCCAGTCAGTGTTCAGACATTTAAAGGCTTTTTGTTTCTCCCTAAAACTATGGTTGGTGTGGTGGGTGGAGTTTGGATATCTCTTAAAAGTTCTGAGTGGTATGTTTGAAAAATATTGAAATACAGTACTTGATGTAATCAGTAAGCTCTCGCCTCTAAGTTGCTCTCAAAAATATCCAGTCAATGCATGCAAATGGACCCTGCAATTGTGCCATGGCATCCTCCAACCACTGGTTGGCGCTATAGGTCTGAGGCTTGTGGCATCTCAATACTGGTTTGTAAAGCGGAAGTGGAAACAACATTATGGTCCGCAAAGAAATCAGAAAATCAGTGCATTTACCTGCCGTCCAGCTCACGCCACACATTCAGCTCATCGTAGTCTCTGGTCCGGTACGCAAAGAGGATGGCTCACGTTCACCGGGGAGCTCTGTGGCCACTCGCATGCACAGAGTGAAAGCATTCAGGGTCATGGGTTTTTCGGGACCATCCCAACATAACTGGTACTAGTCTCAGTGGGGAACACCAAAGATTTAATGGTAACACTCCTGAGAGACAAGAAACAGAGTCACAAAGAGCAGACAACAGGAACACCACTTCTTGCTACAGTTTTCAGTCCATGTTGAACCAGCATTTTTCTACAGGAACCCAGAGAAACCAAACTGACTCTAGGACCTTTTTTCACTTTATAAACATTTTATCACATTACTAATTGGCTCTCTAAAATATAGTTATAGGGTATTACCCTTTACAATTAGAATTGACACCATGGAGCGGTCGGTAGCGTAGTGGGTTAAGCGGCCGCCCCATGTGTAGAGGCTATAGTCCTTGCTGCAGCTGGCCCCAGTTTGAATCCTGCATCGGATGGCCATTTACTGACACCATGTCAATAATTTGTACACATCATCTTAACACAACTGGAAACACCAGTAATATGTAGTACTGATCCAGTGGTGTTTAAAGGCCCTTTTAGGGACACGAGTAAAACATTTTTCACCTAAACTAATTTACCAATTATTTTCTCAATTATTTGATCAATTGTTTTGTTGTCAGCAATAAAATGCCTTTAAAAGTTTTCACACCGACAGTGAGGTCCTTAAATGTTTTGTCCGACAAAGATCAAGAAAACCGGAAAATATTCAGAATCTGGATGGAACCACAGATAATTTTGTCAATCAAGCACATAAATTTGCAGACAAATGTCCTTAAATGAAAAATATATTACATACATTATATATGCATAAATAAAAGGAAAATGCAATGCAATTACCGGCCAACACCGTGGAGATGGCAATGAAAAAAGGATGACTGAAAGCCTCATTTTGTTTCAGCAAACCTGCAGAAAATGTAAGAATTTATTTAATAACACAGTAACAAATCCATACATCATGCATTATCTAAAATATAGTTCAATGAAGCTGTATACATACTGTGCCTCTGTGAAGGTCCTGCTACAGATGCTCTGAAGAAGGGTACTTGACTTAATGTATGTATGATGTAACTTATCAGTAGTAAGTTTAGACAGTGTGACTGCTTAGATACGTTACGGGTCATGAGCACAAAGTCCAGTGTAGCTGGAATCCTAATCTTTGCCCAGACCTGAGACCATCAAAATCAGAGTCAAAATTGGGGCAGTCAAACCTCCAAATTCTGTCAAGCGGTGGTTTCATAAGGAGGCCTCCAGGAAAAAATGATCTGACTTTATTTCATGAAGCAGCTTCTAAATCTGAGTCTGAGACACAAAGACGTTTGTGTCTGTCTCTCGATGAAGCCGGTTACTCAGTGACAGAGCCGTCCCATAGGCTGTGCGAACTGTGCAACCGCACAGGGCCTCGCGCCACTAGGGGGCCTCGCGCCACTAGGGGGCCTCGCGCCTTCAATCGTGCTGTGTGTTTTATCTTTTATTTTTACATTTATTTTTAATTATTTAATTTATTTGTTTAAAAAAATACATTAGTTATGTATGATCTTGTACCAATGTCATTAAGTAATGCGTCCTCACTGAAGACGGGAGATGAGGAAAGTTAAAGTGGGGGACAGTGAACAACGGCAAGAGAACACGACCGATTTTGCAAGCACTAATCGGGCTCTGAGAAAAGGAAAAAAATTAAAAAGAAGGAAGAATTTCACAATTCACTGCGGGGATCGCTGGATAAATTTGTCAGCACGAGATGCGGTGGCAACAACTAGCATCTCCATCACGCACACCGACACTGTGGCATCGGGCGAGCGAAGCTTTTCAAAGCTAAAACTAATTCAAAACTATTTGCGCACCTACATGTCACAGGAGAGACTGTGCGGGCCTGCCCTGCTATCCACTGAAAAGGACATTGCATCTGGATTATAGAGAATTTATTGTTTTATTTATTAATTTACGCATGGTGAGTCTATCTTAATTGTTCGGGTTAGTGTTGTAAATAAGTTAAATAATAAGTAAAATAAGTTGTCTATAGTTGTAATTATTGAATGTATATAATTAATGAAAAGTAATCTGCTTGTTTAAAATGTCAAGATGCCAAAAATAAAGTGACTGAACTGACTTGACGAACTGTCACCACACGCTGCACAGATGTTTTTTTTCCCCTTGAAATAAATAGCAAAAAGTCATAGCTATGTGCATGATTATGCTGTGTTATTCTACTTGATAAACCGTACTGCAGCGAGATTATGCGTGCAATAGAACTAGAATAGCTGCGTCCGTGTGACTGTTATTCATGCGCAATTACGCAAAGAGCAGGGCCTCGCACCCCCCCTGCGACGGCCCTGATGATAAAGACGGTTATATCTTCATTGGGAGGTTTGAAGATCCGGTAGTAATCAGGGTTAGAGACTTTGTTTTCTCGAGTTTATGACATAATGAACTCGTGATCTCCAGAAAAACTAAAGAAATTATCACAAGGAAATAAGGGATAATAAAATGGAAGAATGTTGTCTGTAATTCTAAGCATCGTCACTTTAATGTTACTTTTAGAGACACTTGTACTGTTTTATTTTCTTTCCACTCAGTTCTACTTTATTTAGAAAAACTAAAATTGTTACATTTCCAAAGCAAAGTTGCTCTTAACATGGATCAACATCAACCAACCCCCAGGTGTCATACGTCACAAACCAGTTCATTCTCAGACAGCCTTAGTTTGGCATTATCATTTAATAAATTCCACAACAGGCATCGTCACTTTTCAGGTTTTTATTGGTGCACTGACCTGCATTTTGTTCATTACAGCTAAAGCTCACGATCAACAACCTGCACCTGCCCTTTAACTTCAAACTCAGCTGTTTCCCAGTCGAAAACGTTTCCTCTTGGGACTCTCTTCCCGGTGAACAGGTCATTGATCGTCCTGTCCGAGAGGACAGAGTCCCACATGTTAATATCACACATCTCCCCAACAAAACTCTGCTTGGCGTCAAATTCACCCAGGTAATTGTCTGGATCTTGTCCGATGATAACCTTGCCATTGGGTTGAATTGTGTGACCCTGCTTGTAAGTTTTGGTCAGGCTTTTCTTCCCGTCCATGAAGACGGTAGATGCACCTGAACTGGAATCCCAGGTGATACACAGGTGGGACTGCAGGGCACTGAAAGGAGGGACTTGGAACATAACAGTGCCTCCAGCCAGGGCGAAAGACAATCTAAAGACACACACACAAAAATTAGTTTGCATGCATTGTTTAAGGGTGCTTTTATACAGCAGTACCAGAAGGTGGGTGTTATGGAGTTTTCTCTCCTGAGGTTACACGAGGTCCCGTGTGGGCCTTGAGGTCCTCAGCAGTATTAGTTGTTTGTCTTTGGTTGGGAACAGTAGGTGCCAGTCTATCTGAACACTGTGGTGTCCAGGGTCACAGAGACCTGTTGCTGCCTTCATAGACATAATAGATAGCTTGTTGTTGATGTTCCAATCTGTGTGAACAGACATCTGTGTCTCCAGATGGAGTCCTGACAACTTAAAACAGAGTTATTGTCATTGAAAAATGCAAGTATGGCAGTGTCATCAACTGCCTTTGAGCACCTTGCCTAAACGCCATCAGGTCATTGCCTGTTTTGCACCTGCTGTGTAAACCAGGAACACCAGGCAACATCTACACCCTTCAGGGATGGGCAGGGTCTCCAGCAGTACCCTGCATCCCTCAGAAGAGTTGATGGTGTCAAACCGGGTGTGGAAGGTGTTCAGGTCATCAGTGAAGGAGATTGGATCATTTATTGCAGGTAATTTTGGTTTTGGGTCACATCCAGTCAGTGTTCAGACATTTAAAGGCTTTTTGTTTCTCCCTGAAACTATGGTTGGTGTGGTGGGTGGAGTTTGGATATCTCTTAAAAGTTCTGAGTGGTATTGTTGAAATAATATTGAAATACAGTACTTGATGTAATCAGTAATGGCTCTCGCCTCCAAGTTGCTCTCAAAAATATCCCAGTCAATGCATGCAAATGGACCCTGCAATTGTGCCATGGCATCCTCCAACCACTGGTTGGCGCTATAGGTCTGAGGCTTGTGGCATCTCAATACTGGTTTGTAAAGCGGAAGTAGGAAAACAACATTATGGTCCGCAAAGAATATCAGAAAATCAGTGCATTTACCTGCCGTCCAGCTCACGCCACACATTCAGCTCATCGTAGTCTCTGGTCCGGTACGCAAAGAGGATGGTCTCACGTTCACCGGGGAGCTCTGTGGCCACTCGCATGCACAGAGTGAAAGCATTCAGGGTCATGGGTTTCTTCGGGACCATCCCAACATAACTGGTACTAGTCTCAGTGGGGAACACCAAAGATTTAATGGTAACACTCCCTGAGAGACAAGAAACAGAGTCACAAAGAGCAGACAACAGGAACACCAACTTCTTGCTACAGTTTTTAGTCCATGTTGAACCAGCATTTTTCTACAGGAACCCACAGAGAAACCAAACTGACTCTAGGACCTTTTTTCACTTTATAAACATTCTTATCACATTACTAATTGCTCTCTGTAAAATATAGTTATAGGGTATTACCCTTTACAATTAGAATTGACACCATGGAGCGGTCGGTAGCGTAGTGGGTTAAGCGGCCGCCCCATGTGTAGAAGCTATAGTCCTTGCTTCAGCTGGCCTCAGTTTGAATCCTGCATCGGACGGCCATTTACTGACACCATGTCAATAATTTGTACACATCATCTTAACACAACTGGAAACACCAGTATATACTGTAGTACTGATCCAGTGGTGTTTAAAGGCCTCTTTTAGGGACACGAGTAAAACATTTTTCATCCTAAACTAATTTACCAATTATTTTCTCAATTATTTGATCAATTGTTTTGTTCAGAAAAAAGCAATAAAATGCCTTTAAAAGTTTTCACACCGCACAGTGAGGTCCTTAAATGTTTTGTCCGACAAAGATCAAGAAAACCGGAAAATATTCAGAATCTGGATGGAACCACAGATAATTTGTTGTCAATCAAGATACATAAATTTGCAGACAAATGTCCTTAAATGAAAAATATATTACATACATTATATATGCATAAATAAAAGGAAAATGCAATGCAATTACCGGCCAACACCGTGGAGATGGCAATGAGAAAAAGGATGACTGAAAGCCTCATTTTGTTTCAGCAAACCTGCAGAAAATGTAAGAATTTATTTAATAACACAGTTAACAAATTTCCATACATCATGCAATTATCTAAAATATATAGTTCAATGAAGCTGTATACATACTGTGCCTCTGTGAAGGTCCTGCTACAGATGCTCTGAAGAAGGGTACTTGACTTAAATGTATGTATGATGTAACTTATCAGTATGTAATGTTTAGACAGTGTGACTGCTTAGATACGTTACGGGTCATGAGCACAAAGTCCAGTGTAGCTGGAATCTCTAATCTTTGCCCAGACCTGAGACCATTCAAAATCAGAGTCAAAATTGGGGCAGTCATACCTCCAAATTCTGTCAAGCGGTGGTTCATTATAGGAGGCCTCCAGGAAAAAATGATAAAGTGCAGATAGTACACCTCTCTTTTTAATTCTTTAACGGGTCAAAATACACTAAAGGTGTCTCCTGCTCCTCTGACATCGCTACACTAAATGATGTTTCCTGCAATGATTTAATACACTAGACCAGGGGTCTCAAACTCAATTTACCTGGGGGCCGCTGGAGGCAGAGTCTGGGTGAGGCTGGGCCGCATCAGGTTTTCCATAAGAAAAGCTTTGTTTAAAAAATTCCAATCTTGTCAAATCTCTTTATTTTTTAACACAAATAAGTTGAAAAAATAAATAAATTAAGAATCAATGAAAAAATAAATAAAGAAATTAAGAATCAATAAGAAAATAAATCAATCACTAATAAATAAATAATAATAATCATGAAAATAATAATAATTAGATTTATCTCGTTAGCGACTATATGTGGTTTCTTCAGTCTACTGTATTCAGATTCAAATGTCTGTATTAACAGTTCTTTAACCTTTAACCTTCTTCTGAACATGAATGGAACATTGAAGAACATGAACTGTTCTTCTGAACATCTGGACCTGGCAGCGCCTCCTCTCGCATAGCCGAGCCACGTTTGGCTTGTTGTCACTGTCGCATTGACGTTTCAATCAAGACAGTGAACGTCTCACTACACATACGTCATTCTCGCTTCTTTTTACTGTAACCGCAGCACGGCGGTCGGCGGATAAAAGCCCGGTAGCAGTCTGCTTTGCTTTTACGCTCTTTGTTCACGTCTTTCATGATGACATGAACACCATGGCATTTGTACTGTAGATGGTAGAAAGTACCGAGATAGCGAGCGCAAAAAAGGCGACTGCACACGGACTGTTATAGGCCGTGCTGTTGTCGATGTCATTTGTTTTGACTACTTTTACATCATATAGAAATATATGTTATGTTCATTGTGTGGGGCTATATATAACCCGCTGGACAGAAACTTAAGAAAACTATTTTTTTAAGTGTTGTGAACGCAGTGTGCTCCATGGCAACGCTGCTGTATCTTTCATTGAGAAATGTTTCTCTGCTACATCAAGCCGCAATTGGCCCCCGGGCCGCGAGTTTGAGACCCCTGCACTAGACTATCGTTTTGTTTTCTCGAGATCGTGAATTAATTATCTCGTTATCATGGGAAAACGGGTGGAATAAAATGTATGTATGTATGACCCTTTAGGGCTTCCGTAGATATGTTACCTCACAGCAGAATTAAACATGTTTACATCTGAAAGCCAATCAGCTGGTTGCTCTCTTTAGCGCCCCCTGGTTCCATTTGTACACATACCTTTAATGACTTGAAGCCGGCGGGCAGCAGGACCCAGAGGAGCTCTGCTGCAGCGGGGAGCACCCTGACCTGCAAACATGGCGGACCAAAACAAGCCGGACAGCGGCGCGAAGTTCTTCAGTGAGATCCTGAGGTGCGTTCATCGATCTATCAGCAGTTATTGGTTAATTCATCGATAAGGGAGCGATCAGTTTGACATGACTTGTCCCTGAACTCGTACATGTTCTGCTGTCGGAGCTTTCTTTAACGGTTACCGCCTTCACATGGCGGGACGGTTCATTTAACTGTTAGCCGGTGTTTTGGCTAAACGGGCGACCGTGCTAACTGACGACCTCTGTGGTTGCCGTAGTTACGACAGTCGTTGAAATAGAAAACGTAGGTGTCAAACAAGACACCAAAAATAAATCAGGTAGTTTTTGTAAAAATCGTAACGTCAATAATAATGATAAAATAAACGAACAAACAAAAGTATCCTTCTGTTCTCGACGTCTGTTGTAACTACGGCAACAACGAAGGCCGTCAGTTAACACGGTTGCTCTTTGAACCGAAACACCGGCAAAATTTTGTCGAATATGCAGTAGTAGTAGTAGTTTGTGAATTAAAAACAACAGTATTAAACTAATTGTAAAGAAACTAAGTATATATATATACATATATATATGTATATATATATCATATATATATGTATATATATATATGTATATATACATAGTATATGTATATATACACACACACACACACACACACACACACAACATATTGATATATAAATAATAATATATTATATATGTGGTGTGTGTGTGTATATAGTATATGTATGTATATATAATATATAGATATATAATAAGATATATATATTATTATAGATATATATATGGTGTATAGATAGAATAAAATAATATATATATATATATATATAATAGATTTATAAATATATGTGTAGTATTATATATATAGATATATATATATATATATATATATATATATATAATATATATATTGTATGTGTATATGTATATGTGTGGTGGTTGTTAATATGTATAAAATTTCCATTTACTTTTACTCAAGTACTGTGTAAGTGCAAAAGTACTGTAATGTTTCCATTATTTGCTACTGTACATTTCACTGTAATGTACTGTGATGATGCCAATACTTTTGCACTTGTGCAGTACTGTAACAGAGTATTTGTAACAGAGTATTCGTACCATGTAGGATTGCTACTTTGTCTCTGAGCTGAATAAATATCATGTGTGGGTGAGGTCCCATGCAGATGAATCATGACTTTATGACTCATAACAACACTGCAAATAATAACACAGACAGTACTGCGATCTATTATACGCAGCTGTACTCCATAAGTTACATAACGAGGAAGTGCTCTTCAGCTTGCAGTAAACTTTATTAATCTGGTAAAATACACATCAGGATATTTTTTGTGTGTGTGTTATGATTTAAAATCATATTTTTGTGGTTTTAGGCAATGAAATAACTAAAAGTCTGCACTCACTTTTAATCCTTAAAACTGAACACCAAATTTAAACAACATGCTTTTATCTGTAATAATAATTTACTCGTCGTCTTTCTGTGCGTCAAAGAATTGATGTTGTCTTTCTTTTTTTTCTTTTTTTTAATTGCAGCCCGTCTGAACTGTTCGCAGCCCGATCCAGGAGCCACAAGATCCCCGTCAGAGGACAGAAAGATTTCTTCCCCAACGACTCGGACGAGCAAAGACGGCGGCTCGAGCAGAGTCTGGACGAACACTGGAGCCTCCTTTCAGAGGAGAGAGTGGAGAAGCTGTGAGTAGGCATAGCACCCATCCATCCATCCATCCATCCATCCATCCATCCATCCATCCATCCACACTAAACGCTGTGTCGACTCTTTCTCTGATTGGTTCACAACACTGACACAACTGCTTTTCAAGGCTGAAATGAAGGTCAAGCTTCATTTTATTGAATTTATTTTTTATGTTTTTATTTGTCTGCAGAGGAAACCTGGTGAAGGCCACATGGATCCCAAGTGAGCAGAGAGTGGAGCTTCAGTCTCCAGCTGTGAGTATCATCAAGGGAAGTGAAACGAACGTCGTCAGATTGTTGTGAGATGATCTGTGTTTGACATTGTCGTCTTTACGTAGGGGAAGTTTTGGCAGACGATGGGCTTTTCTGCCAACGGCAAGCAGCATCTCCTCCCTGAAGAGGCTCTGTACCTGATGGAGTGTGTGAGTGATTCATAAAACCTGTTTGCACGGGTGTGGTTTACCCTCACACACACACACACCACTCTCTGTGTTATTCTATTATTTACATAACTCGTTATATTGTGATCTGTGGGAACAGGGGAACCTGCAGGTGTTTTACTGGGACCTGCCGCTGTCCATCCAGGACGGCTACGAGAGGTTTCTGTCCTCGAGCACAGTGAGCCTTCAGCAGTACCAGGTACAAACGGCTACAAAAACCTTATGTAGCTTATAACGCTGACATACTACAGTCCCAAACCCACCTGGACCCCAAAAGTGCCACATTTCTGCGTTATAGTAGCTAAATTCTCAGGACACCGGGATGATCCTGCTGCTAGAAGCTGCTCAGTGGGATGATGTCTTCTTTATTGTTGAGTAGCAGCCAAACCAGTAAGTCTTCATTGCAGAGATGTTTTGTACTGGACATCCAAGCACTGAAGAGAAACACGACAAAACATTTAGACTAAAACTAATCAGCGCCCAGAGACTGAGACAATTAAACAAAAGGAGCACTCTCTCTAACACCAGGTCTATTTTCTCGTCTATGATCGGCTTTCATGTCCAGATATTCTCGCGGAGCTTCTGAACGGATCTAACGACTCTTTTCTCGTCACAAAGGTGTTCGGGCATTTGAAGAGGCTTGGCTACGTGGTGCACAGATTCGATCCCAGGTAACAGAACCAGATAAGATAATAGAAAGCAGGGACGGCAGCATCGGCCTGTTCACTTGCAGATAGAAACAGACATGAAAGATGAAAGTTCGGGATTCGACATCACCGTGTCTGTTTGGCTCGTTGCAGTTCGGTGCCGTCGTCGTACGCGAGGCAGCTCAACCTCCCGCCGTCACGTGACAGAGCGGGGAAACAACTGAAGAGGAAGCGCAGCGCCAGCCCCACCCTAACAACCAGGTAAACAAAATCACTCATGCAACCTTTTGAATCCAAAATAAGATCGACCACACGATTCATGCAGAACCAATGAGAAATAACTGACAGTGACTAAATATAGTTTAGAGGCCACAGTAGATCAGCGTGTTTGCAGCGCCGTGATGAAACCTCTAGTGAGGTTATTTTCGTTTGTTCTCGCTTTAGTCGCACTGAAGTTCAGGACGAGTCCACGGCTGTCAGAATGGAGGAGGATAAATGCGATGAAGAGAAGGATAAAAAACTTCTCGAGTCACACCTGACGTCGTCTCCGGGGACTTCAGGAACGCAGACTGCCGCTCAGAGTTCAGCAGATGAAGACGGGAGCAGGACTTGGTGGATGACGGATGTTCTCAGGGACCGATCAGATCCCCGGTCCGCCTCTGGCTGCACACACTGGGACTTCAGGTCCATCCCGTTCCCTGACCTGGGCTCCAGCGAGCACCACTCCAGCAGCCTGTCCCCTCCAGACCCTTCTCTGCTCCCCGGGTCTTTGGCTGTGGGAGCCTGTGACGTTGCCCCCTGGAGGCGGAGGATAAACTTGCGGGAGGTGAAGATGTCCTCAAAGGAGCAGACGAGGGAAAGGGACAAGCACCGGTGGGACATCAACAGAGACAGAGAGGTTTGTTTTAGGGAAGATTATCTGAGATGATGTTTATTTTCACGTTATACAGACGGGCATATTCTGTTTTTCTTTGAAGGTTCGGCGCTGCAGAAACTGGGCTGAGTATCGGGAGCTCCTGGCGAGGCGGGAGGGGAAGCGTAAGGGCCGACCGGCACACTTGTGGAACAGAGAAGTCACTCCACTACATGACCCAAGACGACCAATAACCACTGGTGAGATCACATGGAGCTGTAACACAGAAACCCCACCGGGCCTGTCCGCGGCATGTGCTTGGTCCGTCCTGCACGCGCCTTTAAACCCACAAGGAGCATTTCATTTCATTTCATTTCAGAAGCCAGACTTTGTCTAAGTGCTCAGATTTGGACATTTTCCCGGAGTATGTTCTTCCAAACATGCTTCTACATGTGTAAATATGCTACGTAGTTAATTAGTAAACATTTTATTTGGTATTTTGGCATTTTATTTTGAAAATCCACCGGATTCTCACCGGGTTCCGCCCGCTCGAGGTGCTCCGTGTGGATTGACAGCGTCAAAAATTGAACAGATGCATAATTCACGCGTAGCCGAGCGTAGAGACGCTTCTGGGACGCGTCTGGAACGGGCCACGGCGGAGCCGGTGGGGTTTGATACATTGACTGGAGTCGCCGCGTATTATGCGGCGATCTGCATCGGTTAGTTGTGTCTGATTCAGCGATGTTTGTCTTTAATTTCAGAGGAGCTGTTGGATAAAATCAGTGTGACTGAGTCTACACATTTGCTGGAGGGAGCGTCCAGGTATGACTCGTTTCTGTCTCCTTTATCTGACACAGATGTTGTCCCTACTTGTTTTTCTTCTGATATAACAGTGAAAAATTTATTAAATTGTGTCTTATGATTCAGTCAGCAACGTGATGTCAGATTCGGTGTTTGTTGTCTCACAGTCCAGGCAGCCCGGCTAACAAACTGAGCTAACAGCACCTACAGAGACACCATTCACCTGATTACAAGTCCGTGTAGCATCAACAAACATGAGTTTGAACTTCATATGAACCCTGTCCCACTGCTGACATCTTTATCTTCATGTCATCTTTAATTCAGTAGCTCATAAAGACTCGGAGGCGAAGCAGTGAGACGCCGCCGCTCTGCCGCTCATCGCCGCCTCTTCGTGTATTGTTCTGTGATGGAGAGCTGCTCTTCATCAGAGGACGTTTGTGTGTTCTTTGTCCGCTCAGGTTAAAAGCTTCAGCTGAGTGGAGGATTTGTTTCAATGTTTACCAACCTGACACGGTGGCTGACTTCAAGAAGAGCAGCCCGGGGAAACCTTACTCCCGCATGTGTGTGTGCAGGTAGGCGATCGCACAAACATGCGTGTCTGTTTATTCAGGAGACAAAGACGTCTCGAGTTATTTTATCTCTTGATTATTTTAATAAAGTCAGGTTTCCATTCCCTCCGTGTTGCGTCTCAGTTTCGACGGCCCGGTTCCCGACCTGCGAGCCATCAAGCTGCTGGCCTTCCAGAGCGGAGACGTCCCGGTGGTCTTTGCCGTGGTGGATCACGGAGACATCTCCTTCTACACTTTCAAAGACTTCCAGCTGCCAACTGACGTGCACCCCTGAAACCTCACTGCTCCGTCCATATCTGGGACTTTTATATGAAATGATATGACCAGTGATGGATGTTACAGATGAGGAAAACCAAGAAGAAGCTCCTTTGTGTGTGTCTGCTCAGTGATTTTACAGTTTTAATCCCAAAGTCTGATCTGTGAGGAACGTTTGCATAGCCGCCTGACGCTGTGTCCATTTCGATAAAACCGTTGCAGTGACAATAAACTTGACAGAGAGAATTTTTCTTTATTCACGTTTGGGGCAAACGATGATCTGTTAAACTGAGCAGATATGTTCATTCTTATGTTATTGTTATGACAGATTAAATACTTCTTACTTACATTCCTGGTGGGAAATGAATTGCTGCCACGAGAATTTGGAGGAAGTCATGTCGTGATTCTGTTATTTGATCTTACTTTTTATTTATTGTTTATTATTTAAACACTTTCTCTTGGTTTTAAACATTCGATAACAAACATACAGCACATGCATCAGTAAAAAGTCAAATACATAGAAATGGTGAAAGTAATAATCCTAATAAGAATATTGATAATAACAATAAAACATTCTGATCAATCATACATGAGTTATTAAAAACACAAAGGGAAGCATGAGTGGAGGGTGATCAGTCATCAGCAGCCCCACCCCTCACGACAGCTCGTAACTATTTTGTGATTAAAAACATCTTTTTCAACCGAGTCCTGGTCGAGACAGGCAGCAGTACAAACTAAGAACAAGTCAATTAAAACGGATAGAAAACAAAAAGACAGCAAACTAAAACAGAATAAAAATTCAATTCAGCAATATCAGTTCAAGCCACGACACTCCCACGATTCATCTCCAGGACTTTAAAGTGGATTTAAAAGAGTTTTTCAAGAAGTTTATAAGACGACGCAGGGGTTAGTGTTCGGGAGAGTCTTTCTTAATTTTGAAATAAGTATGAAAAGTATGGTAATCGCTTTAGATTCATTTAAATTGTACTCATCCTCAATGTTTTCATTGTCCAGGTGTGTTTTCTATTCAAAGTTAAACTCCTGTATTCAGTTACAACACTCAGTATAACCACAAGGGCTATCATATGTTTACCTTGATTAATCACAGCTGTTTGCTCGTTTATTGATTTCGCTGTCATTGTGTTCACATGTGGTGTAAAAGAATAAAAAAATAGTTTAAGGAAAAGAAGCAGGTGTGACACCCGTTTCTTTGCGTCAACCAGTGTTTGATGGCTTGAAGACCGTTTTGTTTTCGACTTACATCGCCTGAAATTGGGAGTTGAGATGGAGGTGTCATCTGCGTAGAAGCGGAGAGCGATGTTCAGGTACATTCATTCAGGATCAGGTACTCTGGAGATTTTCTGCAGGGTTGTTCGGCAGTGTGTTTGAGGGGCTGCTGTGGGTGTGTCTACTGGTGCTGAACGTAACGTAATCAGGAAATAACTTTATTTTACCGATTAACCGGCTTTGTTGAGGCCGACGCTCCCTCTCTCTCATTCACTGTTTATAAATCTCTCTCTCAAACCATCGGACACAAATTAAACTTGTTCGTGTTTCTGTTTTGCAGTTTAAATTGAGTCGGACTCAGGTTTAGAAGCTGCTTCGTGAAATAAACAAAGTCAGAAGACGACAGGTCGAGTATCAGAGTTTAGAGTTTCAGAGTTTTAGCTGACTGCGGAGGTTTGACCGGTCTGGGCATCTGATTGGCTGCAGTGTGACGTCGGGCGCCAAAAATTGTATCAGCTCAGCTTCTCCACAGGAGGTCATTGCGTTTGCTGGGAGCGTGTAGAGACAAAAGAGACCTACAAACTGAACCCTGTGTGATCCCACCATGTGATGGAAGATGAGCTGCCAATGACCTGAAACTGGGAGATGTTGAAATGTTTCTCCTCGTGCAGACACAGGGGATTCTGGGTATCTTCCATGCTGAATGCAGCTTATGTCCAGGTCGGTTTTATTTACATTTTCTAATGAAAAACATTAATCATTTCCTGTCTGTTATGACCTGACCCCAGGCAGCAGGATCAGCGTGCTCTCCACTCCCACCTGATGTTGACTTTCTGCTTCAGCTGCAGGTCAACAATAGAAATGTACAGGTGACTTATGTTATGTCCTAAAGCAAAGAACCCACATAATGCATTTAATTAGATCTTTTGACCTCTGTTGTATTGTTCCACTGCTTTACTAACACAGCTCTGCAGGTTAAAAGGGTTTGCTCAGACTGAGAGGAAGGCAAGCAGCCATGTCAGCTCGGAGCATTCTGGCTTTTCTTGCTTTAATTGGTGAGTTATTTAATTAAACTTTAAAAGATTTGTTTTGATCATATCATAAAACATAAAAATCCTGAGTTTCCTCCTGGATAAAGGTGTTTGCTGTCCGTCCTCAGCAGGTGTTTCCAGCAGTCAGACTTCAAACTGCTCCTATTTGGGTCTTTTCAAACACTTAAACCTGACAGAGGAAAATGAAGTCCTATCAGGAATGCGGCCCGTCAAAAACTGGACAACGTCCACCTTCGTTCAGATTGACATGATGTTGGACGGGATTTTAGAAGTGGTGAGAGTTTCGATTTACTTCCATGAATGTTGATAAAATCAACCAGCTACACAACACTTACATTTTAACAAATAAACAAAAAAATTATCTACAAATGTATATTTATTACAGACCTGGAGTCACGAAAGTGTATTTATTTTTATATAGAAATAATAATAATTATATTTCAACACTCTGAAAGAGATCTTTCTCTATACTTATTGATAATTACAGTATATTTCTCTGGGAATGTTTCTCCGAGTATAATTTTGTTAAAAAAAATTTTAAATAAAATTATGTTTTGATGAATTTGTTTTCTATCCAGTGTCAAAGTGCACATTAGGCAACCGACTGTTAGACCAAACAAGAACAAACTAAATATTATCTGTTAACATTCATCAGAGCTTTCACAAGATTCACTCAAAACCAACAGTGACCTGGAGAAAAGAGCTGTGCAAACATTTTTAAAGGATTTATCCGAAATCAGTCAGAAGTGTTTTTTTGTTTTTGTCATGTTGTCTAACTTCAGCTAACAGCGGCTACAGATGGCAGCAGTTTACTTCACTGTCCATAAGGAATTTATTTATTTATTTGTTATTAATGCTCATGAATAATAAATTAACCACAGTTATGCTGTTTGTTTGCAGGATGAGAAGTCTCAAGCTGTCACAAGTCACATCTGGACTCAGGTGGTAAGAAGCTGTCATGTTTAGTTCAGGCGTCAGATCATTTGACTTTAGATTTATTATCATAAAGGATGATCATGAACATTTTTAAAACTCTTTTCCAGGTGTGGGAAAATGAATTCCTAACCTGGAATCAATCAGACTTTTGTGGGATAGACATGCTGACCGTTCCAGCAACGAGAGTGTGGAACCCAGATTTATTCATCCAAGAGGAGTTTGTATTATTGTTATTATTTTATTTATTTACTGGCATTTAATGGTGTTGTAGTGGCGTATCTGGATTATAATCCAGGTGAGAGCCTGACAGAACTTTCTTTTTCCTTGGTTACCTCTGCAGCGCCTCTGATGTTGGAACTATTCAGAAAAGTCCATTTGTCCGAGTGACTTCCGACGGGATGATGTACTCTTACTTTCGTCAGCGACTGACCTCCACCTGCCAGCTGAACCTGTGGCTGTTCCCCTTCGATTTACAAAAATGTACCATCACATTTGGGTCCATGGTGTCAGATGGTAAACTGCACCTCACTTGATTCACATCCAGAACTGATTCGTAACAGATTTGATTGATTTATTTAATACTTTTTTTTTTTTTTTTTTTACAGCAAACTCAATAAACCTGGGATCCGTCCACAATGCCTCAACCCTTACTGATATCTCGGAGAGATACATGGTCACACGGGGAGAATGGTACCTCGCAGAAATTAAGATGGTTGCATGCAATGTTACCAAAGCTGCTTTAAAAACAAGCAAACTTACATATGAGGTAAGAAAATATTTGCAATGACAGTTTGTTTATTCTCCAAGAGTGTTTGTCTGTGATTAATCTGACTGTTTGTTTGTTTGTTCAGATCACAATCATCAGGAAGCCCATGCTTTATGTCGTCATTTTAATCGTGCCGCTGTTCTTCTTACTGCTCCTGGACTTGGCCTCCTTCTTCATCTGCGAGGCCAAAGGCGAAAAGCTGAACTTCAAAGTGACCATCCTGCTGTCCGTCTCTGTCTTACTGCTGATCCTTCAGGATATGTTGCCTTCAACCGAAGACAAGCTGCCAATGATCGGTGAGCTCTCGCACTGACCTCCGTCCACTGACTTAACTGTGACTGACTGATCTGAACCTGAACCTTTATTCTAGCCACCTACTGCGTCATGACCTTTGGCCTGGTGGGGATAAGTGTTCTGGAGGCCATGCTGGTGGGTTTCCTAATCGAGCTCGATGGTCATCGTGCTAAGAAGGCTCCAAACTCGGCCTGTGAGGAGATTCAGCTGGAGGAAAACCATCAGAAGGGTTAGTTTTGTTCATACTTAACACTTAAATGAGACCACAGTGGAAGGAAGCGCCTTTTTTCATGGAGATAAACTGTAGATGGAAATGTTCGCCTGTGAATTTAAAGAAACAATACGTAACTGTATGTGTAACAGTGGCATCTAGTGGTTAAAAATGTGTTTCTGTACAGTCAGTACTGTTTGTACTGATTTTACCGTCCCCGTCTCCCACGCAGAGGCTGCCCGGGCTGAAGAGGAGGTCCAGGTGAGACCGGAGAAATGTTACCTTCCTCTGGACGGGCCGAGCGGGAGCCACCTGCTGACACTGATCCTGGAGGAAGTGAAGGCAGCTCGACAGGAAGCTGTAGGCCAAGAAAAAGACGAGGGGAAGCCCGGACACTACACAAGAATGGCAGAAATCATTGACTATGTTTTCTTTGTCCTCTATTTTTTAACAGTTGCTACATTTCTGACAGTCATGTATATACACTGGGTTCACTTCTATTATGATTATGTGAAGTGATGAAGTGTGTATAATCTGCCAGTGCATGCTCTTAGATTTATGACTATGAATGGTAAATAACTAAATATCACCTCGTTATGAACGTTTTAAACACATACAGTAATTGATTTGTACTTAATTGATTGATTATAACCTCTGATTTAAATATCAAAATAAAGTTGATTTGGAGTTTTAACTGAGTCATTATAATTTTACTGTAAACATCAATGAAAATATATGTGAAATGGATGAGATGGTGTTGACGCCGCACAATTTAAGTTGACTCCAATGACAGTATAAAGAACGGACAGCGTATCTGTGACGTCACCCACAGATTTCTGAAGCTCCGTGTGGTCGCTGTGGCTGGCTCCAGAAGTGAGTCAGTCTCCATAAGTCCCCATGTCCAAATGTCCAACTTCACAGCAGAAATAAACATGTTTACAGCCTGGTACAAAAAACAGTTTTGGTCTCTGTAGCTAATTTCCCCGTTCATGACAACTGTACTGAGGGTGAATTTATATACAACTCACCTGTTCACATTATATTAAGGCTTAAAGTTATGCAGGATTAAGAGCGTGGACGCTTTGATTTACAGGTGGCCAACAGGTGGAGGCAGGAAATACTTTATTAATCCCCACAGGGAAATTGTTTTCGTTACAGCAGCTCACAAACGGTAAGTTAGACAGTAAGTGATAGCAAGAAAACAAAGCTTTAACCCTATACACCTATACGATATCCTATTTCAACACTATATACACATGTATAAATAACAGTTATAGTAAATAAAACCAGTAACAGTGAACTATGCAATATGTAAATCTAAAACCTTATAAAGAATTTAGTCTTTGAGAGACTGCACAGAGAACACACTGATTGTTAAAGTGCAGTATGCATGTGAGGAAGATTTCACTGATGTATTGCACAAGTCAGTTCGATAGCTACTGGACTGGAGTGTCTGATATTTCGAGGGAGGAGTTGTAGAGACATTCATTCATTTGGGGTTCAGTATCTTGCTCAAAGACACTTCAACATGCAGCCTGGAGGCAGGGGCACCGCCAGGAACTTTGGACCCCATGACAACAAAATCAAATTGGGCCCCCCTGCTCAGCTGTTGTCTCCACATCTCTAGGACCGAACTATCCCATCAGAAGCTTTACAGAACTCTAATCAAAGGCCTGCAGCTGTTTGAGTCTTGTAATTCAATACTAGTACTAGCACAATATTTACTGCTGCTGATTTGTACATGCATACAGTCTGCATACAGTCTGCATACATTCTGCATACAGTCTGCATACAGTCTACATACAGTCTACATACAGTCTACATACAGTCTGCATACAGTCTGCATACAGTCTACATACAGTATGCATACAGTCTACATACAGTATGCATACAGTCTGCATACAGTCTACATACAGCCTGCATACAGTCTACATACAGTCCGCATACAGTATGCATACAGTCTGCATACAGTATGCATACAGTCTGCATACAGTCTACATACAGTCTGCATACAGTCTGCATACAGCCTACATACAGCATGCATACAGTCTGCATACAGTCTGCATACAGTATGCATACAGTCTGCATACAGTCTACATACAGCCTGCATACAGTCTACATACAGCATGCATACAGTCTGCATACAGTCTGCATATAGTCTACATACAGTCTGCATACAGTCTGCAGTGCAGTTCACTGTTTGATGGAGATTAAAAATGTGCTAAAGGCCATTTTTATTTAACTTTTACTGCCCAGAACACGTAAAGACAAAGAGATAATTAATTTCATTATTAGATTTGAAATATATAAACTCAATGATGATGGTTTAATCATTTTATATTGGTGTTTTCCCTTTTTTTTTGGGACCCATGTCAGTCGTGGGCACTTGGAATTGTCCTAACTTTCCCCTCTATACCCTTGAGTATCTTGCTCAAAGACACTTCAACATGCAGCCTGGAGGAGCCGGGGATCGAACCACCGACCATCTGATTAATAGACGACCGGCTCTAACTCCTGGACCTTTAATATTTAATATTTATGTTATTTATTAAAGGATTTCACGTCGCAGTCGCGTCAGACATCCCTTTTTTTTAAAATAATTTTTTATTTATTATTTATGAATGTATAAATCACCTTCAAAGCTGTTACAGGTGATGGAGTACAGGTGATGGAGTACAGGTGATGGAGTACAGGTGATGCAGTACAGGTGATGGAGTACAGGTGATGCAGTACAGGTGATGCAGTACAGCTGATGGAGTACAGGTGATGCAGTACAGGTGATGGAGTACAGGTGATGGAGTACAGGTGATGCAGTACAACCTGTACATACCTGTGTCACATGACTGCACATGCTGCTTAAAGAGTGGTCGTTTTTTTTAACAACCTTCGCAGCGCGGAGGGGCGGGTACAAACTAATCCGCAGCACGTGCAGCCGCATAAAGTCGAGCAGCGCTTAAGTTGTGACGGTAAAATGCGGGATAACCGTGCGGGACACGGCTGAATAATCACAACAAGCTCTCACGAGCTGGTTCGGTTGCACCTCGTGACTTGTCTCCCGCGTCAACGAGCAAACCGAGCAAACCGCCTCACGAGCGCGTCAAGCTGAATATAACGCTAAACATAACTCAACTGGGCCTTCAAAATAAAAGCATCTCACTCAAACCGCTCATCGCAACACATGCAACGACGGCTGTGGGGATTGTTTTACTTTGAAATCCAGCACCGGAAGTGTGTTTGTTTTTAGCTTTAGCTTGCCCCCCCGTGTGGATCAGCTGGCTGCTTTTAGTTTAGCAGCTTCAGTTAGCTCAGTGTAACGTTTAGTGTGTTTCCCCGGTAACTCTCGGTTTTAAACTGACAGTTAGATAAAAATAAAAATAACGGAGCGGCTCGCGCTCGCTGACCCGCCGCTTTCCCGCGTTTTTCCGACAGCTGACAGCTCGGAGCATCCTGCTAGCCGAGCAGCTAAACTAGCCTCAGACAGACACAGTGAAGAAGAAGTGACCAGCTGCTTTCTGACTGACTGACCAGCTGCTTTCTACCTGTTTTTATCAGCTGTTTAAAACACCCGTGTCGTCACCCGTGCGCGGGATTCGAACCTGTGCCAGCAGGTGAATGCCAGCAGGTAAACACACAAACAACACTCACACACAGATAACTCTGTTTACTGACACCGTGGGTGCTAAAAACACATTTTATAGAAATGTGTTTAAAAGTACACTTTAGATTAGATTAGATTAGATTATATAGACTTTATTCATCCCACCACATTTACTTGTAACAGCAGCAGAGGAAAGTGTAGCATAAAATACAGAGTCAGAAAAAAGTAGAAAAACATAAACAGACAGAAATAACCTATCTATAATCTATAACCTACAACAAACAGACTGAGGATAAAAGTGGCATGATGTATAAAAAGAGGATTGTGATGTAAAGTGACCATGATGTAAATAATAACTGCAAAGGTATGATGTAAAGTGACCATGATGTAAATAATAACTGCAAAGGTATAGATGAAATAAAAGATCAGAGACTACAGGTGGAGCAGGTGGAGCAGGTGTTGTGTTGGATGAAGGACCTGCTCCTCCTTCTTACACCGTGGGTGTAGCAGTCTGCTGCTGATGGAGCTGCCACGGTGCAACTCGCTCTTGGCTGGTCTACCTGCTCACACGATCAAACCTTTGCAAATGGTCCAGAATGAATAAAAGGTCACATGTCACCCCACTCTTCAGCGACCTGCACTGGCTGCCTGTAGCTGCCACAATTAAACACAAAGCTCTGACGCTAGCCTACAAAACCACCTCAGGATCTGCCCCTGCCTATCTCAGGATCTGCCCCTGCCTATCTCAGGATCTGCCCCTGCCTATCTCAGGATCTGCCCCTGCCTATCTCAGGATCTGCCCCTGCCTATCTCAGGATCTGCCCCTGCCTATCTCAGGATCTGCCCCTGCCTATCTCAGGATCTGCCCCTGCCTATCTCAGGATCTGCCCCTGCCTATCTCAGGATCTGCCCCTGCCTATCTCAGGATCTGCCCCTGCCTATCTCAGGATCTGCCCCTGCCTATCTCAGGATCTGCCCCTGCCTATCTCAGGATCTGCCCCTGCCTATCTCAGGATCTGCCCCTGCCTATCTCAGGATCTGCCCCTGCCTATCTCAGGATCTGCCCCTGCCTATCTCAGGATCTGCCCCTGCCTATCTCAGGATCTGCCCCTGCCTATCTCAGGATCTGCCCCTGCCTATCTCAGGATCTGCCCCTGCCTATCTCAGGATCTGCCCCTGCCTATCTCAGCGTCTTACTAAAGGCTCACGTCCCGACCAGGGCGTTACGCTCCGCTCATACAAACCGTCTAGTTGTACCCTCGCCTCTCGCAAAGCGAGGTCACTCTAAACTCTTCTCTGTGGTCGTCCCCAAATGGTGGAATGACCTACCATGCCACACGGGCAAACCCGGTTTTTGCCCGTGTGGAAACGCACAAGCCTCCAATGAAACAAATGGAAAAACCGACGTTATTTGATTTGTATCCGACGTTATTTCCGGGGAAAACCGGAGGTTTTTCCCGGAAATAACGTCGGATACAAATCAAACTTCTTTGTGTCGTTATATTTTGCAGCAGTCAGACTCAGATTTAGAAGCTGGTACCTGAAATAAACACAGTTTTCATTTAGTCCATGAATCCACCTCGATGATCTCAGAGACATTTCAGGATGTCTGTCTTACTAAAGTCTTACTAAAGGCTCACGTCCCGACCAGGGCGCTACGCTCCGCTCATACAAACTGTCTAGTTGTACCCTCGCCTCTCGCAAAGCGAGGTCACTCTAGACTCTTCTCTGTGGTCGTCCCCAAATGGTGGAATGACCAACGGCTACTAGAACAGCAACATCCCTTTCTACCTTTAAAAACTTCTAAAAACCTTTCTGTTTCCAGAATGCTTCCCTGCCTAACAAAACTAACAAAACTAACAACTACTCTGTGTCCGTTACACCTTCCTCAGCTTATGTCCTCCTCTGTAAGTCGCTTTGGATAAAAGCGTCTGCTAAATGTAATGTAATGTAATGTAATGTAATGTAAAGTGTCATGTAGGGGGTGAGAGTCCATGATGGATGTCAGCTGAGCTAACATGTCCAGGACAGAGTCTGTCGAGTCTGCTCCTGTCCCCGTCCAGCAGACCACAGCATAAAGGACGGCTGAGGCCACCACAGAGTCAGAGAGAGTTTAAAGTTTAATTAGAAAAATGTTCAACATGTGTGAATTGAGTTCTGCCTTCGTGCAGATAAAACTCAAACCAATCGCTTATTTTCTTGTTTTTCTCACATTACGAGTTCATGTTCTTACTTATTCTCACTTTATGGACACACCTGTGTGGTTTCTGGCTGAGAAACCTGTTGTTTTCTTTCTCACAGGTGAAGAAGTCAGACGACGTCATCGACCATGGCAGGTGGAATCACAGAGACCGGGGAGCCCTACTCTGCATTTGTGAGTATCCTGCAGGATAATCATCTCTTTAAGATCGTTTAAGGTCAGACAGACTCAACTCTTTTCTAAATGGAGAGCTCTGTAAACATGCGGGCTGTTATTCGGCTGTGTGGTTGATTTAAAGCTGAGACGTTCAGGTGACCTGCAGGCGTTTTAAACGTCTACGTGGTTTGTGTTGAACTCTGAGCGTAGAAAGATTCTTTGGGTCATCAAAACTATAAAGATAAGTGTTGAACATGCAGTAAAACAAAGAGGAAGCTGGTTTAGTTACACATCCTCTTTATGTTCCCGCAGCTCGTTTCAGTCCCTGACTTTGCTGACGTCGGCATGACTTGGCCACAAAGATTAAGTTCTGCTGGTGAAGTGTTTTTTTTTTCTTCACGAAGCTAAAGCTTTGAATCATTAAAGCCTTTTTGTTACCTGATAGAGCTGAGAGCGGCCCGACTGACTTCCCTGACTTGGGGTATCTTTATCAACAAAGACGCTGCTGCTCGACATGTTGCACTTTAAATCATTAATATTGGATGAAACCTGATTGATTGTTGTAGAGAAATGAGGTCAGAGCAGCAGCACAATGTTAAGAACATATTGGGGGAAGATTTAAGGATACAAAATGTCTTGATAAGCTTGTCTTCTCCAGGTGGGGCTGGTGTACATGTTCAATCTGATCGTGGGAACAGGAGCCTTGACGATGCCCAGAGCCTTCGCTACAGCCGGCTGGGTGGTCAGCTTATCGCTCATCTCCTTTTTAGGATTCATGAGGTATGTGTTGATCTGCCGCAACCTCTCCACCTCCTTTCTGTTTCTGTCTCACAGCAGAGACGATCTCTGCCAACATCAGCTGTAAAACTGGTTGAACTGAGAGTCGAGGTTGTTACAGTCAATCAGACAAACAAAATGTAACACAAAGCACTCTACACACAACTAACTAAATAATAGAGCGTTCAGCATCGCCAGAACTTGATGAAATAAATATAAAATTGCGTATTGTTTGATTCGTAGTGCTTACCGAATACAGATAAATGTATCGTTGCACAAACATGTCTTGCAGAAATGTGATGTTGAAATTTAAAGGAGGAGATTTTCTGTTTGCAGGAACTTGTTTTCACTTGAGGCGACGGTTAGTCCTGGATCTCCTTAAACCGGCATGTTTCACTCACTGGCTGGCTGGTAAAATGTGTTACAGCATGAGTGTTGAAAATAAGAACTTAGTGGAATGTCAGGCAGTCCTCTTTGTGATTTATGGGCTGGAAAAATGACTTGAGGCAGGTGCAAAGGAAAGTAAACAAGACTGGAATGGACTCTGTATAAGCAATACATCAGATTAAAGCAGTGTCCTTTCCTATGTGTTTGCTTCATGAAGGAGATTGTGTCTGACCTGGTGGGTTCACACCGAGCAAACAACTGAAATGTTCCAGAAAACCCAGAACAACCCAGGTTTAAATGGTTTTTTGGATTTTGATTTAGTTTTTTTTTGGAGGTCATCACCTCCATCAGCTGTTCGTTTAGTCTCAGTTTCATGCCAGAGAGACGGACATGAACAGAAAGTGACCATATATGATGATTTTCCTGGATCAGCTCGACCGTAAAATCAAGTGAACTATCAGAATTCAGATGAAGCAAAATCCAGCCGAAGTTTTATAGAGGAATTGTTATTTTACAATTCTGAATTTTTACAATGAAACGCTGTCAATAAAGTGACAGTACGAATAGTTCTGTGGAGAAACGCCGTTATTTTACAGATGTTCCCTGAATCAAAATGAAAACTGAGAAATAACTTTAGTGCTTAATTTACAGATAATGTCTGTAATTTAGGTTTCAGTCTTCTGTGATTATTCAGTTTTTTATTAGAGTTTGAATGTAAAGATTTACCTTAAAGTAAACATTAAACTGTTAGTGTGGACATAAACATTTATTTAATGAGACACAGATAATTAATATCATTTTACATACATTTGTATGTAATTTAAAATACAACATAAATAATATGGGAATTCGTCTGTGCCAAATCAAGAAGAAGAACTGGTTGTTAATTAACAGTTTACATCTGCAACTAAAGGATCCACCTGTTGCAGTGAATGTAAAATATTAGTTCCACACCGGTAAACGACGACAGGTCGTTAATGACGTCTCGTTAATCTGTCCCTCCTCTCTCACCAGCTACATGACCACCACGTTCGTGATCGAGGCGATGGCGGCGGCCAACGCTCAGCTGCGATGGAAGAGGCGAGAGCAGGAAGAGGTGAGATAATGAACTCACTCTGTATCTTTTGATAGGCTGCGTGGACGGGCGTCTGTTTGCTGTAAGGATGTGTCAGACAAACCAAATATTAAAGAGGTAAACGTCCCGCTCTGTCGGGGACAGTTTGTCTTAACACGTCTTACAGCCTGCTGGTCAAAAAAGTGGAACTGATGTTGCTCTAAGTGTTTCCGCTGCTTTTGACTCGATGAAGCATCTTAATAACAGAATGAACTTCATCTTTTCATGTGATTAAAGTCAACACAAACCCAGAGTGCTTTCTCTCAGTGGGTGTCATCATTTCACTTTCATATAGTAAATTGCTTTAAATGATCTGAATCAAGAGCAGGATTCTCCCGGGTTTCTGCAGGTGAGGTTCTTACAGTAGAAACATTCACATGTTGGTGTGTGTGTGTGTGTGTGTGGGCGAGGTTCGTTAAGCAATCACAAACCACAGCTGACACCAGTCCACACACACCTGACTGGTTAGGTAAGACAGACTTTAATGATCGCACAGTGAGGAAATTCACTTCTCACATGCACAAAGTTGATAAGAAAATGAATCTATAGAAGAAAGTGGTGGCGTACCACTAGTGCAACACGTACCATAGATTGAGAACCTTCAGAAAACATCAAAAACACGTCCTCTATCCAAACAGAGTTATTTCCATCATAAACAGTCTGTGTCATAAAGCACATTCGCTGTCGCCCACTAGGTGTCGCCAAATTCACGAGGACTGAAATCTTAATTTGAGGCGTGTTAAAGTATTTCTGCTGAGCGGCGCCGAGGTTTTCACGTTTGAGCGTTTGTTGAAAGAAACGTCGACTGTCTCATTTGTTACCCAGTAAAATAACCGGACCGTGGAATATTTCACGTTTAAAGCCTGAAAAGAAAGTCTGCTGTTTTAATGGGAAGCTGTCTTTTTATTTTATTTCGAAGGCTGCTGTTGTTTTATTGTCCAATCTTAGCACAAGTGAAATGTGCCTCTTGCCACCCGTCTATAAGAAATCCAATTTGGACGAAGCCGTCAGTGTAGGACTGTACTCCATTACCAAAGGAAACAACCCGCTCTTCAATCATTTTTACTTTGACTACGAAAAAGACTTTGTGCACTTTAAATGGCTCGGCCTTTGCTTTTTGTTTCTCCCCTGGTACAGAAGTCATCTCACTTAATGCCTGGGTTTCCAGTTGAGGAGTTATGAGCCTGAGGACAATAGCCCGACTCTAACCGAGCCCCAAACACTCTGCTTTGATTCATTGCTCCTGCACTCCTCTCAGCCTTTTCCTCCCACGTAATGGAAAACAAGAGAGGGGAGAAAACTGGAAATGTTTGCTGCTGAATGCTTTTTATGTCTCTCTGCTTGGCTGAAGCATATTAACAGAAATGAAGGTCTTTTTCCTCAGCGACGCGTCGTATGTTTTCCCTGAGCAAGTCTTCATCTTCAGGTGTAGTAAGTGGAAGCTCGATGCTGAGGCTCAGACGGTCTTTCCATCTGCATCGCCTGCTCTCCAAATCATTGTGGAGATTTGTAGAGAGAGATGGAGCGCAGGATCAGACGTGACTGCCCTCTGCTGGAACTTTCAGTGGAGTGTGACCAGATTCATGGTCCTTTCTAAAATATTAAAAATCCAGAGAAATGATGGCAGCGCTTTAAGTTTAAAGATTTCCATGAAGTTTCCTGGAAAAACTACAGGGAAACTAGAGACAACTTTCTAAACATTATATCAATATTCAAACGTTTACATTATTATTTTATTATTCATTTATAACTAGAAACTTAATCCTGGTTTCAATAAATCTGTTTATTATTTATTTTGTTTTTTTAAAATGTCAGAAAATGATTCATCGATCGAAAATTGATAAATTGTTCTGCACTTCAGACAGACCCGTGGTGCAAAAACTTAAAGGTCTGCAGATTTATGAGGCTTTATTTACAGAATGCAGGATTCATAACTCTGTTTTCATCAGTGTTTAATCACCTGAAAATAAGAATAATGATGTTTTTGTTACCTCAGGGTGAGACTTTTATATCTAAAGTGTGTTTCTCCTACACGCTTGGAAGGAGAAAAAATCTGGAACTTCATCACTACTCACTTCATGTCCTCCTCTGTAAGTCGCTTTGGATAAAAGCGTCTGCTAAATGCAATGTAATGTAATGTAATAATGTAATCACTAGATGCCACTAAATCATTTAAAGACTCTCTAGGTCATTGGTTTACCTTTGGTTAACCTAGAGGTCAAGATCCTCAAAGTCTGGCACACATAATTATAATTTCCTCTCAGTCGTCTGTTCGACGAACCGTCTGATGACTTTTTAATTACATATTAATTTACTTTTGAGGTAATTATGAGAAAAATTGAGTGTTACCAACATTACGTCACTCTTTGTGTGCTAATGTTGATCCACAGATCCACAGAAATGGCGTGAGATGCTTCTTAAACCTTCATGATGGTGTTGTGTCAGCCAAATGTTACCGTGTACATGTCGGTGTGCTGAAATCTGATTTATGTGCAAGCTGTTTCACAAAATGGCATCATTGTGGCCTTAAGCAACCCTCGTCCAGTTCAACCCAACCCAGCTATGTCGGGATATTCAACGAAATATAAAACAGTGTTTGTGAGTTTTAGAAAGTTTGTTTCTCCATCAGCGCCTGAAGGCCTGAACAGTCATGTGACTGTCATCTTTATTTTCTCGGGTTGTTTTGTTGTTGTTGTTTTTTTATCTCCTGTCACTCCTCATCTCGTCTTCAGTCCCAGCCGGCTGATGACACAATCACTGACAGCTAATTGACATTAATCTGCATGTGAGAGTTTGTGAAATGAAAAAAGAAACAATGTGTGATTGAATTATAAAGTCCTCCACTCCCTAAAGCGCTTTCCAGCTGTTGCTTGTAATTTCCAGATGTTGTCGTCCTCCTGCCTCACACACAGAACAAATAAACTCTGTGTAATCGCTTGTAAACTGAGCGTTGTTTATGTTGAGGAAAAACAGTTTTACATCCTCGCATTATCTCCGCAGGTCGACGACAGCGACTCCACCTCCGACTACTCGGATGATGACGTCACGAACCGAGGTCGATCAGCGCCGGAGACGAAGCCCATCTTATCTGTCCGTGAGTATCACGAGGAACCATAAAAGTGTTTTCACACGCTGTGTTGACCAACGTGAGCAGCCTGACCTCGACCTCACGAGGTTTACGGTGCTGTCACAGCATCACATCGCACGTTGAAGTGATCTCCATCATGACAGACTGAGAAAGCAGTGTTACGTCCGCAGAGACAACAGATGGAGCTGCACTTCAGAGAGTTTTCTGAAATTAACAAGTAACTAGATGTTTTGAGGACGTGACGTCAGCCATTGGTTTGTGGATAACTGCATCAGCATTACAGACATTGCCATCTTGTTTTTTTCGATCCAGAGCCGACAAAGAAGTTAGTGATTTTGATATTTTCATAATGGGCTAATTGTTTCGTTATTTATCAGTAGAAATGTCATTTTATAGACCAAATTATGGTCACTAAGGTATGCTTTATTACCCGTATGTAGATTTATTTTGCATAAACATCAATAGACAGACCTGATAAAAGTGCCCACAGCTCCAACAATCAGGACGTATGTAGAGAGAAATAACAATAAAAAAACCAACAAACCGCTGTTCAGATGTCTTCAGTATTCTGACACATAAAACGTGAGTGAACAGTAAACTCACAGAATCACTTTTTAACTCATTTTCATTTGATATTGTCAGTCTGACATGATCAAAAATCAAACACATTAAAGTTCCAGTGTCCGTGTGTCAAACTAAACTCTGGCTCTAGAGAGAAACTTTCATGTTTTTTAAATAGTTTCTCTTTCACGAAAGGAAGGAGAGGGTGAGGTGGTGGGGTTGCAATCAGCGACTACACCGCTAGATGCCACTAAATCCTTCACACTGGACCTTTTTAAAGAGCCGTTTTTACATGTCTGATGTCTGATGTGATAGAAATGTTTGTAGTGTTTGTTTTATCGAGTGTCTAAATGTTGCGTTCCCTTTCTTTGACGTTTATCTGCCTCCTCCTCTGCACGGCATTTACCGCTCTTCATGTTTTCGCAGAGAGATCGGGAGGTCACGTCGATCACTTCGACATCGCGGAGCGGGTGGAGATGGGTCAAATGGCCTCCATGTTCTTCAACAAAGGTAATATTCTTCTGGCCTCGGGGGTTCTGATCTCACTGCCCCATTATTCAATTAACTGCGGACGCCACCGTCGTTAGCCAAGCGTAACATTTACGGTGGAGTCGTGGAGGTTGTGTGGACATTCCTGTCCAATCCTCACATTCGCAGAAAGGAAGTCTCTTTAATTGGATGTAATTATGAGCAGATAAATTGCCTTTGGTTGTAATTACCTGTTTGAGGCTCTTAATCTTTCTGCAGTGCACGTGTGTGGGAGGCGGTACAGCCTGTACCGAACTGAAGCCTCGATCACGTTCACCTTGAACCGCACAGATACAACCTTGCGGCTTTACATCCCTCGAACCCATCAGTAGATTTTCTCATCTCCTCCTCCTCCTCCTCCTCCTCCGCCCTTTTCGTCTGCTCGCATTACGCCGCCCGGCTCTCCTCAACCACATGCGAGTGACTCAACAGTCTGCAGCGTCCCTGTTGTCGCAGGAATAAAGGAACAACAAAAGGTCAGAGCTCTGACAACATCATCCACGCTGACATGCTTTGTGTTTTTCCAGCAGCTCAACACTAGGTGGAGCACTCGACACACAGCGTGCAGCACAGCCAATCCAGCAGGCTCGTGTTCACACCCACACGTGTGAACCCACTCATGCATGCCGTCATGCTGTTAAAGCTGCAGCGCGCTCGCCATCCGTTCAGCCTCTCGTCACTCAGCTCGACTGTCCTGCCTGTTAAAGGTGAAGCCCTGAAGAAATTACCTCTCCCGGCATGAGGCAGACAGTGCGCAGGTGAGGCACGTGGAGGTATCGATCGGTAATAAGGAAATGAGTTTTCTCTCCTCACGCGATGGGAGAGCTGCCCAGTGACTCTAATCAGAAATGAATTAGATAGGCACGAGTCCTGGCACATGCTGAACGAGGACGGAGCTGACCCGTTTGAAGACGTCTAACGGATAAAGCAAGAAATATCTGACAGATATTCAACAACAACTTTTAGTATTTTCAGTTTTTGATGTCCTGTCCTGGACGTGGTCTCTGTGACGTCCCCCACAGGTTTATGAAGAGCCATTGTGAAGCTCAGTGTGTCTTGTCTCCATCTTGGCAGTCCTGCCAATGGGCAAAGACGTTTAGCGTGGGTGGAGCTGAGGCGGACTGAATGTGACCAAGTCATGGCCAAGACCAGAGTGTATCGAGATCAAGTCAAGACCAAGACTGGACCGGATGAAGCCGACTTAGGTCGTCGCTCAGTCAGCGTTTGATTGCAGGATTTACAAACCGCCGTGTGTTTTACAGATGAACTCTTTGCGTTTACGAAAGCATTTCATTTTATTACAGAAGATTTCACTTAGAGGCGTGAAAAAAAAATCACCTCAGTGATATTTTCAGACCGAGCTGTTCATGTAAAAAAAAAAAAAGACAGATAGTTGAGAAACAAATAATGATCAAACCCGAGCTGCCTGTCTCACCTCCTCATGAGTCAGATCATCAGATTCAGAGAGAGACAGCGACGGTTAGTTAGTTAGTATGTTTAATTACACGATTACACTAAGTTTGTTTGGTACAATTTACTTCCGTTGATGAAGTTCAGTCAGGTAATTTTTTATTTGTGTGTTTTCTTCGTCTTGTGTTTGACAAGATGTCAACCTGGAAACCTCTGATGACATTTCACAGAGCAGACAATTAAAAGATTAAATCAAGGTAACAATCAGCTGATTTATTGATAATTAAAATAACTTACGAGTCAGTGTGCGCTCAGGTTTTAATTTGTTAAATCGAACACAGTCAGACCGTCAGGAGCTTTTTATTCTCTCTTCACACCAACCCCAGGAAGAAAACTTAAATTACAAGCGATTATGGGTGTGAGGGGACAGATGTTGACATGTCAGAACCTGTGTTCCCTTTAGGAAGCGGAGCAAACGTCCGGACTGACGGCTCTTTCTTCACGTGTTCGACGAGCTAAATAACGAGAAGGAGTGCGAATGTTTCCGTCACGTTACAGGATGGTTAAAACGGTTTTAACACCACTTCCACGCTCTTCACAGATAATAAACCGCAGGCGTGATTGCACACTGTCTTTTTTATCCTGCACCTTTGCAGCCAATTAAAATGCATCTCTCCTGCTGTTGAAGAGGCACTCTTGGAGGGCATTGACTTCCTCCTGGGCTGAAATTGACGTGGCAGCAGCAGCAGCAGCGCTGAGGCGGTCTTGGAATAAGGCCATGGGTATCCTGTCAGCCTGACCTGCAGCCACTGATGGGAATGTTGATGGGGGCTGGTTTATCTGTGGAAAGGTGCTGCTATAACCTTCACATTGATGATTTGAAAGTTGATTAGAAGACGACTTTGGCTAAAGTCACAAAGACAGAGCATTGTCCTTGCATCAGCATCTTGTCTCAGCTTCTCTTACCTCTGTGCTGTGATGTGGTCTTTAACATGGCGGCTGTGCAAACAGGACGATTGTTTCTCCAGCGTGAGCCTTCGTCCTTCGTCCCCCGTGACATACGGAAAGGACCGTGGCGGCGAATACTAATCGACTCCGCTGTAACCTGGGCGTCTGTCTGTAATGAGAGCCAAACATGGGCACATCCATTTTTAATACTTCTATGACTTTTACTTAAATGTCATACTTGAGCATCGACAGCGCCGGCGAAAGGAAAAGAGCCTGAGCCACCGGGAAGATGAATGGACGTGCTCGCTTCAGCTCGCAGCCCGATCGTTCTCCATAAGACTCCGCTGCAATAGTTTCCTGTGTCAGCTCGTGAACAGATGCACTTTAACTCTAGGCAGTATGTTAAAATGACCGACTGTGATCAACCCGATGGATCGATACTACAAGTTAAACCAAGCTCGCTCTGTGAAAGCTTGATTTGTTCCACCACCACCACCGGCGCTCTGAGATCATAGTCCGGGCAACCGGGTTAACAAACTGAGCTAACGGCGTCTGTCTTTCAGCCTTTTATTTCACCAAGCTCTCACCAACCGATAAAAGTCAGTCTCAGATTTACTCTTGTCCGACGGCTTCTTGCTCGCTCACTCTCTCAATGGGCATTTTTCCATTTTAGTGTGTTGTACAGATCGATTGATCGACACATGGATCAATAATTAAAATAATTAATAGTTGCAACTTTAATCTGCATCTGTCAACTGTTGATTCATTGTAAGCGGCAACCTCCGAGGTTGTGAAGTGAAGACTGAAGTCCACCTGAGGCTGGCTCCAGAAGTGAGTCAGTCTCCATAAGTCCCCATGTCCAAATGTCCAACTTCACAGCAGAAATAAACATGTTTACAGCCTGGTACAAAAAACAGTTTTGGTCTCTGTAGCTAATTTCCCCGTTCATGACAACTGTACTGAGGGTGAATTTATATACAACTCACCTGTTCACATTATATTAAGGATTAAAGTTATGCAGGATTAGGAGCGTGGACGCTTTGACTGAGCTTCACATGTTTTTAGAGACATTTCGTTAACCGTGTTTTTGCCTCCTGGAAGTTGAGGACAGAACAATTAACGAGGCGAAATTAAAAGTTTTATTTCCGAGGCTTTCAGTGTGACGGCGGCACGTTCTGATGACTCATTTGTGACCATGAAACTCCCTTTACAACGGAGGTCAAAGCAGACTTTTTATAACAGGATATAAACTTTTCCTATAATGTAACATACAGTATTAAATCCCTTCTGTTAAACCTGCGTATGGTAATAAAAGCATGTAACTAAATAGGGCCCGCTTGCTGCTCACAGAGAGGTTGTCAGGCCTGCCGGTCAGTCAGAAGCAAAGTGATGATGGATAGTGATGCGTCTCACATCTACATGAAAGACTGGGCTCCTACATGAAGACCCATTTTGCAGCATTCTGTCCTGTGGCTCTGAGTAATTTAAAATATTAGTTACAGTGCCCGTGAAGGCCTGCATCCCTGTGGTCATGCAGGGCTCTCGCCTTGCTATCGCTTACTGACAGCGGCAGCAGAGTACACACCGTCCTGTTTCTGCTATCTGCCACTAGGACACTAATGTGCTTCGTCCAACGGTGTGCCACGGGGGACATTATGCAGCGTTTCTTCAGCTGACACTGTGAGAAATAAGACTCGGAAAGGGAATTCATTTTTCTTCTTCTTCCTCCTTAACCTCTCAGCTCGTGTAGGGAGAAGGAAGCAACATAAAACTAGATGTACCCTGTAAAAGGAAGTTATTTATTGCCAGAAAAAATAAAAGAAATAAAGAAACCTCAGTGACCTTTACGTAATACCCAAAAAACAAGAAAACAAGACCAATCGGGAACCACACACCTAGCTCAGCTCTAACATGCCATCTGTGACGACATCCACCTGTCAATCAAAGCGTCCACGCTCTTAATCCTGCATAACTTTAAGCCTTAATATAATGTGAACAGGTGAGTTGTATATAAATTCACCCTCAGTACAGTTGTCATGAACGGGGAAATTAGCTACAGAGACCAAAACTGTTTTTTGTACCAGGCTGTAAACATGTTTATTTCTGCTGTGAAGTTGGACATTTGGACATGGGGACTTATGGAGACTGACTCACTTCTTCTGGAGTCTTGTTGCTGTATAGGTTTGTGGTTGTGCAAACTTGAACTACTTTACATACTGTATAATATTTACAGTAAACGTGTGTAATACATTTGAACTCACTGGTTTCCAAAGAAAAGAACAAAGGTGACAAAATGGCAGCTGGTGATGCTCCTGTGTTTGTAGTCCTCGTCTCTGACAGCTCACCTTTTACAGACAGTCGAGGATTTCATCACTGAAGATGAAGAAGATGAAATGATTGCCTTTATTAGTGGTTGTTGGGCTGATGATTGTCACTGACTGGAGGATTTACCTTTATTTCACCTTCAGATCAGCCGTGTTTTAGAAAAGTCTTCTGGTTTCTTTTGGACTCATTTCCAGGTGAAACTTTAACATGAACTATTTTCTTCACAGCGATCAAAGTGTATGAACTCTACAGATCATTTACAAGCTCCTCTTCCTGGAATGACTCAGCTCTTGATAAGCCCTCCCTCTTCTTCCTGCTCTCAAACACAGCCAGCTCCTCTCTGCTCATGTTTCCTTGTTCCCTCCCCCTCAGATCTACAGTTTGAAGATGGGTGGAACCAACATGTGCTGACGTGTCAGCTGACAGGCCGCATGTTGTTGAGATCAGAGCTCAAACTAGTTTCATTTCTGAGGAAGTCAAACTCAGACAGTCGTCGACGCGGAGAGGAGAAATGGCGCAGCAAGGAAATAAACTGGACCGGGAAACCTTCTCTTGTCCGATCTGTCTGGATCTACTGAAGGATCCGGTGACTATTCCCTGTGGACACAGCTACTGCATGAACTGTATTCAAAACTTCTGGGATGGAGAGGATGAGAAGAGAATCCACAGCTGCCCTCAGTGTAGGCAGACCTTCACACCGAGGCCTGTCCTGAAGAAAAACACCATGTTAGCAGCTTTAGTGGAGGAACTGAAGAAGACTGGACTCCAAGCTGCTCCTGCTGATCACTGCTATGCTGGACCTGAAGATGTGGCCTGTGATGTCTGCACTGGGAGAAAACTGAAAGCTCTGAAGTCCTGTCTGGTCTGTCTGGCCTCTTACTGTGAGAAACACCTCCAGCCTCATCATGATGTAGCTCCATTAAAGAAACACAAGCTGGTGGAGCCCTCCAAGAAGCTCCAGGAGAACATCTGCTCTCGTCATGATGAGGTGATGAAGATGTTCTGCCGTACTGATCAGCAGTGTATCTGTTATCTCTGCTCTGTGGATGAACATAAAGGCCACGACACAGTCTCAGCTGCAGCAGAAAGGACTGAGAGGCAGAGAGAGCTCGAGGTGAGTCGACTAAACATCCAGCAGAGAATCCAGGACAGAGAGAAAGATGTGAAGGAGCTCCAACAGGAGGTGGAGGCTATCAATGGCTCTGCTGATAAAGCAGTGGAGGACAGTGAGAAGATCTTCACTGAGCTGATCCGTCTCATGGAGAAAAGAAGGTCTGATGTGAAGCAGCAGGTCAGATCCCAGCAGGAAACTGAAGTGAGTCGAGTCAAAGATCTTCAGGAGAAGCTGGAGCAGGAGATCACTGAGCTGAAGAGGAAAGACGCTGAGCTGGAGAAGCTCTCACACACAGAGGACCACAACCAGTTTCTACACAACTACCCCTCACTGTCACGACTCAGCCAATCTACAGACTCATCCAGCATCAATATCCGTCCTCTGAGGGACTTTGAGGATGTGACAGCTGCTGTGTCAGAGCTCAGAGATAAACTACAGGACGTTCTGAGGGACCAACGGACAAACATCTCACTGACAGACACTGAAGTCCATGTTTCACTGTCAGGACCAGAACCAGAGCCCAAGACCAGAGCTGAGTTCTTAAAATATTCACGTGAACTCACACTGGATCCAAACACAGCACACACACAGATGTTATTATCTGAGGGGAACAGAAAAGTGACATTAATGAAACAACCTCAGTCTTATTCTAGTCACCCAGACAGATTCACTGGCTGGTCTCAGGTCCTGAGTAGAGAGAGACTGACTGGACGTTGTTACTGGGAGGTGGAGAGGAGAGGAGATGGAGTTTATGTAGCAGTCACATACAAGAATATCAGCAGAGCAGGGAGATCACATGAATGTGTATTTGGATTCAATGACAAATCTTGGATGTTAGATTGTTTCACAAACAGTTATAACTTTTATTACAACAAAGTCCAAACTCCCGTCTCAGGTCCTCGGTCCTCCAGAGTTGGAGTGTACCTGGATCACAGTGCAGGTATTCTGTCCTTCTACAGCGTCTCTGAAACCATGACTCTCCTCCACAGAGTCCAGACCACGTTCACTCAGCCTCTCTATGCTGGACTTTATGTTTATCCTGGATCCTCTGCTGAGTTGTGTGAAGTCAAATAGACAGAAGTCATTGAAGGGTTAAATTCTGTGTTTCATGTCTTCAGCTTGTTTTGTTTCCATCATTGTTGCTGACAGCTGATTGTTGTGGCATTTCTTCACCTGTCAATCAAACACTGTGGGCGGTACTTTGCCCTCTTCTCATTGGTGGTTGTGTAAATGTTTGAGTTTCTTTAGGTGGCGCTCCTTCCTGTGTCTGTTTAGCCATGGAGGCTATCACTGCTCATGATGACTTTAGTTTGTATGATCAGAATCAATAAGGAGATGATTCATTCTTTTCTTGTACATATGTGAGATTCAATGAAGAAACAACATTTAGTTTGTGTCTCAGTCAATAAAGAGGATTTATTACACAGACTGCAAGTCTTCATGTTTTCATTGAACATGTCTCTAAATGAACTCCCTGCATTCACCCTGTTTATTTCACTGAGCTGCTTTCTCGTGGTTAAAGTGACAAATAAAGTTGAGTTTGAACTGAAGGTGACTGACAGTGAAGAAGAAGAACAGACAGATGGATCACCACAGACTGTAGAAAACATGGATGCAGTCGTGACAAAGTGCCGTTGTGAAGCTCCGTGTGGTCGCTCTGGTCGTCTCCGTCTGGGCGGTCCTGCCTCCGCCGCCTCCCGACTAATCTAAAAATGGTTATAGAGGCGGAGCTGAATGAAGCCTGGTTGATCAAACAAGCCACCTGTGACCACACCCACCTGTCAATCAAAGCGTCCACGCTCTTAATCCTGCATAACTTTAAGCCTTAATATAATGTGAACAGGTGAGTTGTATATAAATTCACCCTCAGTACAGTTGTCATGAACGGGGAAATTAGCTACAGAGACCAAAACTGTTTTTTGTACCAGGCTGTAAACATGTTTATTTCTGCTGTGAAGTTGGACATTTGGACATGGGGACTTATGGAGACTGACTCACTTCTGGAGCCAGCCTCAAGTGGACGTTAGAGGAACTGCAGTTTTTGGCACTTCCACATTGTTTTCACCTCACAGCCACAGAGGTTGCCTCTTGGTTGCAGCTCTTAATGAGTCTAGATCAGTTAATTCTGTAATCTTGGTGTCTCCATCTTTTCGCTGAATGCTTGTTTATCGGCTGCCTCGTGTTTTTAACTTCACGGCTTAATTGGGCCATTTGATCGGCACCCTCAGCCTTTAATTCATAAAAGAATCAGCGTAAAGCTGCAAATCTGTCACTTTTTATTCCTTTTAATGGACTCCATGCTCTAATTTCCTTGTCAGTAATGAATTAGCAGAGTGGTCCAGTTGGACGTTTGAACCTCCTCCTCCACCCCTTGGAGAATTCAAGAGCATGATGGATGTGCGGCGCTCTGTGATGATCTGTCTGCCAGTGAACGCTCTCCATCTTGTCTTGGCAAATGCAGCCGGGTCGGCCTGCCAGTCGGGTGAATGAAAAGGAAAGGGCAGATGGATAAGAGCTCGCCGCTGTTCAAAGGCTGACGAGGAAAATTTCCTTCGTGGTGTGGTGTGGTGTGATTGTTTTTTTAATTAATGCTATTAATATTTTGCATTGGTCCAATAAAAGATGTGCCAGAAAATTGAGTTCGACACGCATCCATCAGTGTTTGGACGGCGGATGAAGATGAAAAATGTGTTTACTCGTCGCCTCGTGTTGACAAACTTGGCACACGTCTCCTGAGTCTTAATCTGTTTTTAATTTCTTGTCTTTCAGTCGGCGTCAATATGTTCTACATCTGCATCATCGTTTATCTGTACGGAGACCTGGCCATCTACGCGGCGGCTGTCCCTATATCGCTGATGGAAGTTGCCTGGTAAGACCAACTTTTATTGTGACGTATAAATCATATATAGATCGATTTTTATGGATGTTCTTCGTGAAGAACATTTGGAACATTTGCTACTTTCCGTTTTTGGCACCTGTCTTCATCTCGCCGGCTCCTCTGCCCCGACGCTTTGGTCCTATCGTCACCTGCTGAACTCCAGATTAAGACAATAAAGCTCTGCTGACAGAGGCCCCTTCAGGCCCGCTCACCTCTTACCGGTGCTGCTGGCGGCGTCTGACTCGCGTTGACCCGCTTCCAGACACATTTTTATTACAAGTCCGTCGGCCAGACTGCGTGAGAATGAGGCGTTTCATATAGTGTGCCCTTCAGATCCACGGCCACAGAAAGCCTCTCTGTAGGTGTTGTTGTTTCAGTGAGATGATTTCAGGATGGTGACAGTTTAAAGCTTCCGACTGATGTTTTTTAAAAAGATTCAGGCAGTTTCTAAAAGTTTTAAAGGAAGCTTAATATATGATCTTCAATAAACTGAAAGTACTCAAGTGACTTTAATGTTTAACTTCAACTAGGATAAATTTGTCTTTCAACCACAGGAAAACAAAAGGCTGAATCTCTTCTTTGTCTTTCAGCAGATGTTTTGATGTTAGGACACGGTGTAATACAACCACAGGTCTGATTCTTTAAACTCTGTCTCCTTTTTCTTCTTTTAATTGTTGTTGTGACAAAGCGGCGCTCTCTTATCCTGCCCCGAGGCGAAGCACGCTGATGCTGTCTTATCATATTAAATTCTCCTCCACTGTGATCCAATCCTCGCTCACCTTCCAGCAATAATACATGTGAGACGGGAAAAGCAGTTTGCTTTGCCTGCAGACTTCCGAGCGGCAGAACCGGATGATTTCACTCGAGCTCGGTCTGTCACGCAACAAAGAGGTTGTTTGTGATTTTAAGAGATGAACACATCGGTCAGTCGATTCATTCGATGTAAACTTGAATAGATTAGTGCTGACGGTCTGCAGTGTGTTGGGGTCACACATTAAACTCTGTCTGTTTGTGTTTTGTCCTGTGCAGTGGAAACCACTCCTGCAGCGCCGGAAGTGTCACGTACAACGACACCGACCCGTGCTGGGGTTCCGTCACGAGGAAAGACGCGTACCGGGTGTTTCTGGTAAGTGTTGACGCCTCGTAAAAGACGACCAGTTTTCTGAATGTCTGAATATACACACGACTCTGTATGCTGTCCGTCAATGGCTGTCTCACTTTACTTGTAACTGGCTCGCTATAAAAGACTGCCGTTCAGTTTTAGCTTCAATGAGTCGGGGACATTAATCGTGCCGGTGGTGGAGAGGAAACTTTATGGATGTCACATCAATATGAGAAGTTTTGAGGACTCTGTCAATCAAAGCGTCCCCGCTCTTAATCCTGCATAACTTTAAGCCTTAATATAATGTGATCAGGTGAGTTGTATATAAATTCACCCTCAGTACAGTTGTCATGAACGGGGAAATTAGCTACAGAGACCAAAACTGTTTTTTGTACCAGGCTGTAAACATGTTTATTTCTGCTGTGAAGTTGGACATTTGGACATGGGGACTTATGGAGACTGACTCACTTCTGGAGACAAAGTTGATGAGTGTTGTTGTTGAACACTGTGAGTGCAGCTTGTTTTCACCAGAGATTTATCGTCTCTGAAACGTATTCCCCAGTGATGAAGTACACTTTTGGCTCAAACGATCAAACTTGTCCCCGTCCATCACGTACAAACTCTCTGTCCTGTGTGAGCGAAGTGTAATGTTCAGCTCTGACAACATTTTCCTGTCCTCTGAATCTCTCCGTCACTTAAACTGGACGTCGCTCCACCACCTCTGCAGCCCACAAGAAGTGAGCGTCTGTCCTTGAAGTCTTAAGTGAGCCAAACTGTGATTTCCACTCGAGCTTTAACTTTGCACGGCGACAGTGATAGATGTGCTGATCTCCTCCTGTATAATTTCTCAGCCTCCCTCCTCTCTGTTCTCTCTCTCGCTCTCTGTTTCATCACTCATATTTTAATACAATGACCGGACACCAAATAATTTGCCAATAAATGAACTCTTCCCCTCTTTATCTCCTCTGGGATGAGCCTCTTACTGTATGTAAGCAAATTGAAATAATGCTGATTTGTAATCTCCGGTCGATTTGTTCACACTTGCAGTTTTGCCGACTCATTTCCCAGTTTGATAATGACTGCTCAGGGAAATAGATGTAACACTGAATATTTTTTACCAGCGACAAGTAGAGATGCACTGACCTGACTTTGTTCTCCAGCTCGAAACGTTAAAGCAACATTATGTTAGCGCCCCCAGTTTCAGAGTTTGATCCCGCTGTGGTAAATACGGACAGCTGTGGTACAAACACTAACAACATGAGCTAACAGCAGCTACAGCTGTCAGCAGTTTACTTCACTGTCCATCATAAACTCTGTAAATCACAGAGAGTTGAGGCGGAGCAGCCGGAGGACATCAGAGGGAAAACCAGAAAACATTTCCTCCATAAAATATGATCCAGTTTCACCAGAATCAGTGAAATAGTTGCTGCTGTGTGACTTAGTGCCGTAAAGCGTTACGTACTGATTGTAAACATTCATCTGGACTAATTCTGCTCATCTCATAATGCTGATTTCAGTTACTTGGTCTCAGTTTTGCATTGCCGTGGCGTCTGTTTGTATTCAGTCTTCAGTGGCGATGATTTAATGATTTGATGATTTAAATGCTGAGAAACACCTTCAGCTGATCGTTGATCCATCATGAGTCTTTCATATTTGTATCCTGGAATTCCTTTTTCTTTCCTGTCCTGGTCGACCTTTTTCTTTAATAAATCAAACATCACGGAGGTGCGATGAAACATTCAGCAGGTCCTGTTAGGACACCGTACAGTCGGTGGACTGTCTCTTCACTCTGTATCTGAGCCTTCACAGGGTCAGAGGCTCTGGCCTAAAGACACTACCCAGACTGTGAATGATGAGTCTAAATAATTGACTGTTTCTCATCAGCTGTGCTATCAAACCCAGCTCCACCCAGCATCCACCTGGGCTCCTTTTGTATTCTCAATGTTACATTGTGAGCTGAGCTGGAAGGACAAAGTGCCCTTCTTCTTCCACTGTTTGTGTAACGGACCATTTTCACTCAGGTCTTCCAGAGGTGCAAAGTTTCACAGGGGTCAGTCAGTGAAGCCATGCTCAAAATTGCTACCTGGGACTCAAAAAGAAGAGAGTCTGAGGCAGAGTGTTTCTTCCAAACAGCAAACCATCCGTGACTTAATCAAGAACTGGCAGAGGGGCATGAAGCAATTTATCCAACAATGATGTATCTCAAACCTATTTGAGTTTTTTTTATCAGGTTAAAAACAAAGAAACGAGCCAAACAATGAAAATCATCTCATCCTGGGTCGTCAAATACAGAAGCTACCCGTGCACAAAGTAACCTTTAGCGCCTGTATAAGATACATTATTTCAACATGTGGTTAATGTTGTCAAACACAGTTTGGTTGACTTCGTAAAAACATCTTGATTTGAGTTAAAAAGTATCTTACGTGATGAAATGGTCGAGCCTAGATGGTAACCCTAGATCACTGTAGTGCTTAACTAATGGAAGAGCTGCTTCAGAATATTTGGCACATGAGGAGAAAATCAAGGCTTAATTTATTGTTTAGTAAGAGTGATGAACTGTTTGGAAATTGGGAAACTGGTAAACCTAGAAAGGGATGAAGCCAGAAGTTAGTGATTTTTTGTTTGGTTAGATTTAGGCAACAAAATGACTCAGTTGGGGTTAGAAAAGAAACATCATGGGTTGGGTTAAAATAAGTCATTGTTGACTTTTTGTTTCACACCAAGAAGACCAAGGGCAAACTTCTCCATCTGCAGAAAGAATGAGTACAGATCTGATGTATGAAGTCAATACTGAAGTCTTGTGAGCTTCCCTCGAAATCTTGGGTTACCATTTGACTATGACCGCAGACTTGCAACCATGTTGCCATTGCTGCTGCAACGCCACATATATAATGTTGAGTAACTTACAACTTTAAATAAGCCGACATTGACTCACCATGTTTTGATCCATCTGTCCAACCAAACCAACCTCTTTATGCAGGTTTTACAATGTCACTTGATGCAGATGGGTTACATTAGAGGAGATGTCTTTTTTACAGACGGATGACCAACTGTTGATATTTGACGCTCCTGGAATGAGAACTGGTTGATATTTTCAATAGTTAAAAAAAACATCTACTGGAAACATAATATACAAAAACCTCAACCATCTTCATACTTAACTTAGTTGACCTTAACACTTCCCGACTTTAACGGTGCAATGCAGAATGTTCTCAACTAAATTAAACTCTCAAATGCCCAATTTGGAAATCTAAAATGCCACCCTGTTAAATCTCTGTTTGAATAACTATAACTTCAATATTTAATTGAAGATACGTTTTTTACATTATAAGTTAACTTTTTTACGTCAAACAATAACTTTTTTTGAGTTACTGGTTATCACTGCCTCGCATGCCAACAGTTCGATGTTTTTCTCATTTCTTCCCCGTGTCATGGTTCAGTTTTTCTTCTCCTCAGCACCGAGTCTGACTTCTCAAATCTGTTTGTTCACCTCCTGTTATTTAATTTCTGTCTATGCAGCAGGGATTATTGGACATCGGCCTGCAGCGGTGTTGTCTTTTTGCCAGAGTGTGATAAGGGAGCTGCTTGGTGGTGTCCAGGGGAATCATTGGGAGTGATGCTGGAGACATTACTGCAGCCGTAACATTTTTAGAGTTTAGAGAATGACGGGAGATTAAAGAGCAGCCTGATTATGGTGTTGCTCTAAAAGAGCTTTAATCCCTGCGTGGGAGTTTGGTGCAGAGAGAGGCAAAGAGACAGTAAGAGAGGTCGATGTCAGAGGGATTTAGACAGAAGGAAGTTGTATTGATGGACGTAATCCTGCAGGATAAATTGTCGCCTGACTCTTCTACTACAACTAGACTTCATCTTGACCTGTATCTGCTGGCCTTATCAGCCCAGATTTCCACTTTCAGGGTGAATTTTATGTCTGTTAACTAATCCCTAAAACAAGCCTTGTGTTTGTGGACAAACACAAGCTTTCCTTCATTAGCTAAACAACTAAAACTCGGCATGAATGCCTTCTTTGTCCCACATGCGTGATATCAACTGCAGCAAAAAGAAGGCAAGAGGCCTCCAAAGGGAACGGACATCAAGGTCACTGAAATAACTCTTGGAATAAATCTTTATTAGTCAGCTAATTAATCAATCAGCTCTTGTATTGGGGAAAGTGTCAGGGTGGGTCATTTCTGAACTCTTAGGGGGCAGGCAACAACTTCAAATTAACTTTATTTCAATACACGAGACAGTGCGTGGCTTAATAGAAACACACTATAATTGAAACATCTGCATGAAGATAAGCAGTGAACAATGCAGCGTAAGCATAAACTGCGTTTGAGCTCATATGCTGCATTGATTTTCCATCACTCGCCACATACTGGGAGAACAATAAATCAGCCATTTAAATTGTACGGGCTGTCCAGCAGGGGTGGAGTGTACCAACCACTGCTTGACTAGCCACTGTGACAAAGCCCCTGCAGTGAAATACAAAAAGAAAACTTAGCGGGGGGACAATCAAGGACACACAAGTTTAATTGAGGTCTCGGGAATCTCTGCTGGAGCCGAACAAAAACCCAGAAAGACCCCACTGTTGCACGGGAGCTTAATCTTTTCAGTCAGAGCAAAGTGTAAAGGGGCCCAGATCAACACCGAGAGCTCTGTTATGCAATGGCTTCCATCATCTCCCTTTTCACACTCCCAAAGCCAACAAATATTGTAGATATGATGGGAAGAAAAGCCCTAAGTCGTCCACTCGGGGCGGCAAACATGAGAATCAATCAGCAGTGGAGCAAATCACGGTCAATTGATCTTCTTAAGAGCTTTCTGAAGCTACGGTGAGGAAAATGGCTGTTGGGACAAGTCTAGGGACGATAGTGCTGATGTGTGAAGTCAATACTGATTAAACCAAAGATGTGACCTGATGAAATATCAAGCAGGCTGCTTGGGACCTTATTATCAGGAGTAATTAGTCTGTCTCTTTGTGAATTCTGCTCTTTATAACTATGACAACGGCGGCTATAATGAGAGTTTGGGGTGCGTTACATCATTCTGTGGCGACCTGACGGATCGCCGTGAAGACCGTGCAGAGTTCAACTACTTTAAACTCTGTGGAAAACACACATATAAGCCCAGTTTCCCCCATAGGCTGAGTGTCAATATCGAGACTGACACTCAGTCGATGTGACTGACACATGATGAAGAAAGACGCTTGAGGTGTGGAGCTAAAAAAAAAAAAGAAAACGCACTAAATTCAAACATGCCCTCTGAGCGTTAGAGAGACAAACACGGGTCAGGCGATCTGTGGATAAACAACACAAGAAACTTTCAGCAACAGGTTGAAAATGAACCAAACCACGTCGCCTCCTCATTTCATTAGTCTGTCAGCTGTGGTGTTGGTGAAGGTCTAGTCATCTGTACAGGGACAGCTGTTCTCAAACCTAAAAATAACCCACAATCTGTTGTCCACTGCGAACAAAGCACCCCAATCGCTGAAGAGTGGCCATCTGCTGGAAATCTGCCGAAAATGTTGAATAGATTCACACGTTAAAATCCCAAGAACCTCGAGTCAGGGCAGAAGAAACACAGATGGATAAAGTCAAAGACAAGAAAGTCAGAAAAATGCATGTTCAAATGCTTTTAAAGACGAGATGATTAGTGTTGATATCTTACAGTCTTATATCTACAGATCCACCGTAGTTTCTCCTACGCGCTTGTTGAAGTGACCCGAGTCGTGTTCGAGTTGGTTGCGAGTAAGTAATATTAGCTGGCTGCTATGTCTTGCTTGATGTTTCTTTGTTGTATATTGTTGAACCCAACAGAAAGTTAGAACCAGGCAGCAAAGTGAACCCAAATTTGAATCCAGAATCTCATATATATAAGATAAGATAAGATAATACTTTATTGATCCCACAACGGGGAAATTCACTTGTTAACAGCAGCGAAAAAATAGAAACCAAGGAGGGAAAACACAAGTGTACATATTTACAAAAAGTACTAAAGTAGAATGTGCAGATTTAAGAATGTGCAGATTTGCAAAACAAGTACTAAGGTAGAACATAAGCGAAACAAAACAAAACAAACAAGAACAAAAAAATAGCAATGGGACATGAACAGGAAACATATATTTTTCCTCTTACAAAAACTACCGTATTTTCACGACCATAAGGCGCACCGTACGAAAAGGCGCAGTCTACACACACATATGGCGCACCGCCTTACAACAACACACACACAAGCATACAATAAAAATAGAGCGGGAGCAAAACTGAGTTTGATTGTGCTTTATTTAAGTCTTTATTACAAAGTACTAACATTTTTTAAGCACAATACCACAGCACACATTACCGGTAATCTTCATTAATCAAACCCAGCGAAGTCCTCATCCTCCGTTTCTGAGTTAAACAGCTGCGCTAAATCAAATATACCAGTTCCACTTTCTTCGCTGTCAGAGTCACTTTCCATGCGGCCCCTCGGAAATGATGCCGGCTTTTGCGAAAGCTCGAACAACAGTGCCAGTAGACACGTTACTCCACGCATCTACAATCCATCCGCAAACTGTGGCGTAACTTGCCCGGCGCTGCCTGCCACTCTTTGTGAAACTGTGATCTCCATCGGTCATCCATCGCTCCCACGCCGCTCGCAGCCTTACTTTGAGCGGCCGGTTCACACCGATGTCCAGCGGTTGGAGTTCCTTTGTCAGACCTCCCGGAATAACAGCAAGTGCAGCGTTCATTTGTTTCACTTCTTTTTTCACATCGGCTGTGAAATGGGCACGTTGTTCTCAACACAGGTTTAACAACACACATAGGGCGCACTGCACTATAGGGCGCGCCGCACATTTTGAAAAAAATATAAGACGTTTATATGCGCCTTATGGTCGTGAAAATACGGTAATTCTTTTGATCAAAACGCGGCCTTAAAATCGAGAATTAAACTTTATTTGAAGCCTGTCAGCGTGTAGACATTTCTGCTTTAAGTCCTGCAGTGATCTGTTTTGTCTTGTCTGAATATTTTCATAGTCCATCAATGCAAAGGAAAAATATGTGAGAACAACTACGGCAAATAACAAGTCGCTCTATAAAATCATTTGTCACATCGTCAGACTATTTTTCCTTCCCTGCCTGACTTGTTGGAAAAAGAACGATGACTAAAACTGTCAAAATAAGATCCAAGTTGTATTTTGTATGAAACTGAAATTTTGAGGGTCTAAGGACAGAGGGTGCGTTGAGCCGCATTTTGTAATAACGGTGCATTTTGTAATAAATGTCCAAAATGTAATAACTTTTTCATTTAATTTTGCTGCATTTTGTAATAAGTTATTACATTTTGACAAGATTATTACAAAATGCACTTGCAACTTTTTTATTTTCTAGGAAATGTAATAACATGGTGCATTATGTAATAACAATTCTAAAGCATAGTTTATTTGTTTGTTAATTGTATTTTATTTTACTTTAAAGTATTTGTAAAAGCTAGGCCTATTATTAGTATCGCTGTATTAGCCTAGTAGCAGTACTTAGCAATTACTATCAGTACACTATTCAAAGGTTGCATTAACAGAGAATATTATGTAAATTGCAGATTTTTTGCATTTGGTAATAATCTTGTCAAAATGTAATAACTTATTACATAATGCGGCAAAATTTATTACAAAATGCGGCAGTTTATTACAAAATGCGGCTTTATTACAAAATGAAATGAAAAAGTTATTACATTTTGGACGTTTATTACAAAATGCACCGTTATTACAAAATGCGGCTCAACAGGGTGTCACTCCCTGTACAGATTGTAAAGCCCTCTGAGGCAAATGTACTTTGGGCTATACAAATAAAATTGATTTGATTTGGGAGAACCGGTCTGTCTTCATCGATAAGTCTCTTAATAACGTCACAGAAAGTACCAACATCAGAACAGCTGATCTGAGTACAGGTACCAGCCTCTGTTGCCATCCTACAGATCTACACACGGCTGAAGTACTTGTGTTTGATGTGTACAGTAAGCAGGTATATACTGTAGACTGCGACTTTCCCAGTCACGGCCGGAGCTGTGGGGAGATGACAGTGCAGATGGTTTAATAGAGATTATCGCAGCGGGAAGAAGTGTTTGAGCTGCGATCCGCACGGGGGGGGAGTCCACTCCGCACAACAGCAGGACGCTGTATCAGAGCGGCAGATCAGGATGGGGAGGAGAAGCATGATGCTGCTGGCACTGGGATGACTGGTGATGAGGGAGCAGTCGTCAAGGAGACACGGAGGTCAGGGAACAATAACTGATGGGCCCTGAGGATTTTTTTTTCAGATTTAGCAAGATAATAAACTGAATGATTCATTGATTCATTATATGTATGAGATAACATGAACATGCACCGTGCTTTTATCAAACAGTAACACCCTTTTTCACACTAAAGTCTCATCAGATATTGCTTCGGCGTATTCAAGGGCATCGTCTGAGTGAGTCGTTCCCAGGAAAAATTACATTTTACATGTTTACAGTCGAGCGAGAAAACCCTCAAACTGCTGCAGTAATTATGGTTCGTTAGGAGCAAAGGAGGAAATAGTTTGATTTTGTAGAGCTGCAAAAGACGGTCAACAAAATGTTGGACTTTGACATCAGAGATCACTGATGGTCGATCGTTTTGAGTCATTTTCTTGAAGAAAAAATGTTCAAATTCTCTGATTTCAGTTACTTAAATGTGACTATTTTCCGGTTTATTTCGTCCTCTGTGACAGTAAACTGAATCTCTTCATTTAAGGCCTTTGGGAAACGGTGATCAAAATGTTTCACCATTAAAAACCAGCAGAAAATGGTCTAACCCTGAACATGGGCGTTTACCGGATAGAGAGGGTAAATGAGGGAAAGGAAGGATCTGTGATTTTTGTGTCCTAACCAAACCATCAAGATTTCGTTCGTCTTAAATCGATAGTCAGCTGCCCAAATGAACTGTAATGAAACTTCTGTCCGGATACCGATATCTGGGCCAGGACTTTCTCTGCAGTCTGATGAGCATCTTGATGTGTGAGAAAACACCTTTCTGCTAATCTCTATAACCAGATATCTGCATATGAATGCATCTAATCGTTGTCAGATGATGTCTGATGGGTTCAGAGTTTGGATTTCGGCCAATGCCTTGTGCCTTTTTTTGGTTTCTTCCGCATGTACGGTTGCAACCAAAGCCCACTCAAACGTAATTGATCGATACAACTGAGAATACAAACGGAAATCAGAAGGCTTCCAGTGCCAAAATCTGCAGATTCTGCATTCATACGCAGATTTCTCCTGTTCATACTGGCTGTTGATGTCGTTTCCAAATTTACAATCCAATGCGTAAGTTATCGGGAACAATATCCACAGTCGTACAGCCATAAAAAATATATTTAAAAGTTTATCTGAGGTTTATACGATTTAATTTTCTGATTTGGAAAGCTGAAGCCGACAAGCATTTCTGTTATTTTGTCCACCACATTTAAATCAATGGGCTAAACGACAGACACAGCTCTCTGTGTAGTTGTTGGTTGTGAACACCTCTTCTCCGAGGCTAAGATGAGTTAATCTACCTTATTTGTGTCTTTGCTGCTTTAACAAGGTCCTTCCAATGTGACGTTTTTCTTCCATTTTCCTGATGGCGGGGAGCGCGGACACAGATTTAAATGCCGAATGCGACGAGTGTGAATCTGGTTATCTGAAGGACGTTTCAGAGTGATGCAATGGTCTTACCCGCTGAAGGCAAATTAACCACGAAACGTACAGCAGCTCACGGCCACGTTTAAAATGCAGACAGGGGAACAGTAGCCGTCCACATTGAGACCCGGTGTAACGTCTAGCTCGTTTCATGCTGGGCTGCATGTTTTTATGCACCCCAGGTGTGTTTCTGAATTGATTGGGTAGTTCGGTCACGGTGCGCTGTAGTCGCTCCTTAGGGAACAGGTGGTTAAGTGCTGTCCGCTGACCCGCTGAGCCCTTCCTTTTCAATTACGTCTCCACGTGTTGTATATTCACAAACGTCCTCTTTGTTGACTTATTCTTTCACGAGGTCTGTCATCAGTTTAATTTGGGAGGAAAGTGTCCTTTACCATAACACAGCTCCCTCCTCCTTCACCCTCCTCCTTCACCCTTCTCTGTCTCCTTTTCCCAATACTTGAGGATGATGATGGGCGGAGTAAAATAACCATCATCCTATTAAACCACAGGCAAATTATCGTTTCTCATTTCCTCCCCAGAGATGTCCCGAGCCTGTCATAAATCTTCACCATGCGCTGTTGCTCGTTATTTTTACCTAGGTAGGTGTGTGATGGTTTCTTTTTCGAGGAGCAGAACTGCACATTAGGAGTTTTAATTAGGTGAATGTCTCGGAAACAGCAGCTTGTTCAATGTCATAAAGTGTGCAGCAAATGGATGTTTACTCTGACAAGTGAGTGTCCTTTCTTTTCAGGAGGAGTGAATGGCTGTGAATACACGTTTTTCAGCAACAGGTTTGAAAGTGTAGCCACATTTTTCAGCAAAGTTTTGGGACTAGTTATATTAACTGCCGTATCTATGACGCAGAGTATTGTCATTAAAAGTCCTCTGGTTTATGGTATAAGGCTATAAACCCATTGTACAAACTACATTCAACAAACTATGAATGGATTTACTCCCATATTTCAGGAGTTAAAGTGAAAAATCTAATCACAATGCCACAGATGTCCGGATGACATGACACGGATAGCGCCCAGTGATCGAGTTGTGAGCTCAGTCTGTGGACAGTTGAGGTAGTAGTCCTATTAGCAGTTGTGTCAAGAGATAAAGCTTTCTGTCCAATAACAAGACTGCCAGTCAATGGGGCTGGCAAAGTGTTGGACTTCACAGGAGCCATAGTGAGATACCTAGCTCATGTTATGAGAGAAATTGCGTTACTTCCGTAACTAAAGTTTTGAGCCTGCAATCAGCATCCTGACTCAAGTCCACCAGAGCTGTTTCCCCTGAACTGAGTGTTTATTTCGGTATCATCAGCCGTCTTACAACCACACTGCTCGTGTAACCATGCTGGCCCCGGACCTCCACCTCTGCCGTCTGCAAAGTCGTCTTAGATCAACCACCCCGACATCTGACAACAGTCTGTTTGTAAAAACCAAAACATTTCTACACAAACTGTCAGAAACCGTCTGAGGGAAGCTCAGTGAGTGCACGTCGTCCTCACCGGGGTTTTGACCTGATCGTAACTGTCTTGAGTGGGCAAAAGCTCACATTTGATGACCCTCTGTACCAACGTTGTGTGGGCGAGCTGTTTGCTAATGTCAAGGTTGAGAACTGAATTCCCCGTGGTGGTGGTGGGGTTATAGTATGAGCTGGCAAAAGCTGCTGACAACAGACACATGTGCATTTTAATGAACAACAATGTGAATGAACAGCCGTCATTGCCTTGTCTTGTAGCAGGATAATGCATGGCCCCAAGACGGAAACGTCTGTAAACAATTCCTTGAAGGTGAAAACATCTGCATGGCCTGCATACTCCCCAGACATGCCACCCATTGAACATGTTTGGATCAACGTTGCACATTCATTGAAGTGGAGTCCACCGCCAACAACCTCATCAACTCTGTGCATGAGAAAGATGGTGGTCAACTGACCATCCATCCGTCCGTCCATCCATTTCCTTTTGCTTATCCAGTGTTGGCATAGCTCAACTCCTCCTGGGGGTTCCCAAGGCACATATATAGTCCCTCGAGTGAGTTCTGGGTTCGACCCGGGATCTCCTGCGTGTTGGACGTACCCAGAACATCTCCAAAGGATAGCGTCCAGGAAGATCTTTGAACCAGCCCAGGTTTTTTGGGACTGGTTTCCTTGGATGTTCGTAGGACAGAGGTTACAAGGTGTAAACGTTTTTCTAACTTTGTTTTCCTGAATTATCTTTTCCTAATTTTCATTCTGTGTAAACAAGATCCTTGTTGTGACCTTGTTGCTGGAAGGTGAGAGTGCTCTGTTCAAAGACTTTGTGTTATTATTAAAATCATTGAAGGGGAACGTCCTAATCACCTGCTAAAACACACTGCCGATGACCAGCATGTGATTAACTTTGATACACAAACAGTCCAGTCATTAATTCTGCTTGCAGTGAACAAATTGGTTGGATTTTGTAACACACAGCAGTGAAATGAAGGCGTCCGTGCTCGGTTCTTTGGTCGTACAGTCCACAGTTGAATGTCACATAGTTAATTTGAGTCCATAGTGGCCTCAGCACCTGCCAGCCTTTGTTTTAACCTCAGCTTCAGTTAGTGATGAAATATACTGACCTGCACTTGCTCTCAGGAAACACAGTGATACATTCTCCTTGCATCTCCGCCCTCGCTTTATCCCTCCTCCTCCTCCTCCTCCTTTTGTCTGACTCGTCTTCCTTCCGCTCATTAGAGTCCTATCTTTAATCGTGTGGAGACGTGGCGCTCTCCAGGGCCACATATCTAATTAACAGTATGGGCTACTGTGTTGGATGTTGTTTTTGTTTCCGCCAAGTGCAAATGAGCTGAAAGGTGCTTTGAGGGTTCGTCTATAGATGTTCTTGTGTCAGTTTTAAAATCTGGTCACGTAGATATTTTTATATTTCTGTACTATAGACGTTTTTTCTCATATTGTGAGACTGTTTTTATTTACAAGGTAGATTTAAAGGAATAGTAGCAGACAGGAGGGCCAGCATGCTTCAGTTTCATGTCCGGTGCTGACCAATACATACAACCCCACTTCAAATGACTCCAACTACCCTTTTAAAGCAAGCTGCACTGTTGGTGTTGAAACCACACTTCCAGAAAAACATGAATAAATGGCAACAACATGCATAAATTTGACACTGATCTTAATAACAATCATAGTAACGTGATCATTGAACTTCAGATGCCACACTTTGCAGCTCTTAACAAGTCCAGGTGTGATCAATGGCGACACGCGGTGCCGTGCTGGATACAAAGTACTCAGCAGCTGTATTACTGCCAAAGTGAATAATTGTTGAATCCTGAATAAATGAGACAATGTCTCGCCTCCTACTGGCCTCTTTGAGGAGAAACACCAACTGTGATTGAGTGAAGGTGTGACTCCCTCACTGCCTCACTACAATCGAGGCCAAAACCACACTGACGCTGTTTAAACAGACTATTATTATCTGTGTAAACTCACACAGCGGTGCCAGCATCACATGCATCAGCACGGATGAACGACAGCCGTACTTAACGTTCTTGTCAAGGGTCGAAAAAGCTGCGCTTGTTATTGTGGAACAGCTTTTGGACTTCTCGAGTGTCAGTAAGGTTAACAAGACATTAAAAAGACATTTCCTGAGTAGAGGTACTGCAGCAGGAGAGCTCCTCAGGTGCTGATTCATGTAACATAACCATAAAAATGCTATGCCATGTATCCGGTTTCCTATGGTGTTAAATAATGTTATATGCCTGAGGCTGGGTGCTGTTGTTTCTTTTGAATTCTGGTGCTGATACGATACCTGAATTATGATGTTACAATATCTTATAAACCAGCAAATGACCCAACAAATGCTCATGAAAACTTTGCGTTTATGTGTGTGGTATTTATTGATTTGGGGAAACTCCACGAATGTCAGTTGTCGTCTCTGTTGCAGGTCGTTACTAAGGCTCGCACTACTTGCTGAAGTAGTAAACCGAAGGGTTGTACCTCCATGGATGGAAATGGAGATGACGCAAGCAGAAAAATATTTATTTTGAGAGCAAATTGGCTCAAAATATGAAACGTTTTGATTATATATTTTATTTAAAATTGGTAATTGTTCTATAATTGCCATATTACATTGGAGGGTGTGCTTTACAGTCATTATTGGCACTTCAGTGGTGCTTACGGACCGGACCGCATCATTGTCGTGCCAATAATGATGGTGAAGCACACCCTCCAATGTAATACTGCTTTAAAATAGACATACTCAAATGATGGAATTTGTTCAGTGTCAATGAAGTATTGAAGTTTGATCTCTTGATGTGCCACTGCATGATCAATAAAACTTCTATTTACTTTGAAAATCATTGGAGTTGTGGCCTTGCCTTTATATAAAGTGTTTCTGGTGTTATTGTCAGACTTGAACAAAGTAGCTGAAGGACCTCTAGTGAATTGAACGGTCTTCCTCGTGACCTGACAGTCTGTCGACAGCTTGGTTCACTGGTTTCCTGAAGTCTGCTCCAGCTGGGCATTATTTATTCATGTATGTGTGTTGGTTCTATAACTTGATGACGACCCAAAGACCAGAAAGGATGAGAGTAACGTCCAGAGCTGACAGAGACGGCCACATAAGAGACGGACTGAGAGGCTTCTGTTGGCGGCAGATAAGCTCTCAGTTATAGAGTCTTTATCTCATGAAACACAGAAATATGCACACACACACACACATTCAGGGAAATTAACGTCACGTTGACCCTAAATCTGTCATTCGTTAATGATATTTATAACTCAAAAGTGTCTTCTGCTCGTCAGCTTTGGGGATGCAGTCTGTCCTGCTGAGGTTGAACTGATTTAGATCTGCGGTTTTGTTCTGATGCTCATTTTGATGCATTGGCAGCACTTTGAAATGCCATCTTGATGGAGACACCGCTAATTTGCCACTTTGCCGAAAGAAAAACAAATTTCCATCAAGAAAGAAGCTTCTCTTTTTGCTGTTTTATTTCCTGCACTCTCTGGGAAATATCCCAGAAACCCGATCCGACTATCTTGACAGCAAATATTCCTTAAAAACCACAATATAACGTAGAAATGAGCTAAGGCAATCGTTTCTGCAGCTACACCTCTAAAAAATAAAGCTTTAAGCTGGCCATGGTGACGCCATAAGGGAACATTCTTATGGTTCTGCAAGGAACCTTTAACCTATCGGTTCTTTAAGGAACCAGTTGCTGTAAAGGGTCGACTTAAAGAAGCAGTAATCAGTCTTCTATAAAAGACTTCTTTGAGTGTACAGCCTTAAAAATAAAGAGGTTGAACCCAAAGTGGTTCTTCATGGTGATGCCATGGGGGAACTTTTTATCGGTTCTTTAAAGAACCATTTCTTGTCAAGTTCTTAGCGGAATTTAGCGTAAATAGTGTCCTAGAGTTCATTCAAAGTGCAATAAATAATAATTTGAATTAAAATATTTAATTTTAAATGCAACATTAGGTAAAGAACCTTTTTCATTCAGTTCCCCAAAGAACTTTAAAAAAAGCAAGAGAACCATTTTTTCTTCGAGTGTACAAATGAACTCTTACTCATTAAATGGACTCAGTATAGATCATCATGTTTAAATCATGTACTGCACATTAATTGCTGTCAAGTCTACCTGTTAGTTTGTCCTGTTTTTTCACGCTCTGTCAGGTTGCCTAAGTAATTACTTCCATTGTTGATTAATCTGTCAATATTCTACTTTTTTTGACTCCTTTATTAATCTTCTAATCTAAACAAAAAACACCAGGAGATAATGAAAAATATCCATCATCCTCTCTGAGGTGACCTCTTCAGGATGCTTGTTTTGTCTGAACAGTAACGTGAAATTTAAAGATAATTCAAACGTAGTTTGAGAAGCCGGAACTGGAGAGTATTTGACTTTGATTCAATCAAATAAAAATTGTCAGCTGACTCGCCGCCTCATTGACTAACCGTTTCTGCCGTGCACTCGTTGCCAAAGTGCTCTCATTTTATTATTAATGGTTATTAATTACAGCAGGCTGTCACTTTGCAAGCTGGTTAATTTTGGCATTCGTACACAAGATTAACTACCCGCAGTCCATTTTTTATCCTGATAAAGGGAATTTAAACCATATGTCTTGGTTGTGTGACTGGTCGAATCATTTTATTCATCCATTCTTACATTTATTTATTTATGTTAATTATGTCGGCTTGATGGAGACGTTTTCTGGTGATTAATGGTGCCGCAGGTAGACTCTCTTTCATCCTGACAAACGTGTCGCTCCAATATGGTTTTAACTGCAAAGTGTTGCCTCCCAGGCGACGTCTCCTCGCCCCTCTGCATCATCTGCCCCCTCCAATCATGTTCATTTATGTCTTACTTCATCACCAGGGTTTGTGTGTATCTCCTGGGCTTTTATGGCCTATTTTATGCCATTTCTATTCCATACCACCATGGTCACGTTACCCCTCAAGTCTTTTATCATACATGTCATGGCCGAGGCAATGAATCGCCTCATAATATCCAATATTTCATTGCTTTGTCTTTGTCTAGTGGTGTTTTTTTCAGAATGTTGTTTTGTTTTGCATCATTAAGATGAAATATTGTCCGGAAATCTAAAAAATCTGTCTTTTTGTTAGACTTTGATACCTGTATTTTGTCATGAACACGCACATTTATAGACAATATCATTGGGCTGTGAGCCTTTTAACCTTGCCAACAAATAAAAGATTTCTCATAGAAATCTCCAAATGTCAAAAGTATTTGACACCAAATCATAGCAAGAATTTTTCTGTGGTGTTCCTCAAGGTCTTGGTGTATTAATATGGTATTTTAAAGGGATTTTTGACTATTTCTATCCATTTTTCAGTGATCAAAAATGGCAAAATTTTGCACCAAATCTGTGAAGTGATTGGTGTCAACCTAAAATAACTGCTGCAACAACTTATGAGACAAAGCATGGGATTGATCATCATATACTTAATTCATAAAGCAGTAAGCCTCCTTACATAGTTAATATTTGAATAAGAACCAAAATAAAACAGTTTATTACAGATTTATGACTGCAAAAAGTTCATACAGTGTCGGGCTGGTTCTCAAATTAATCAATCAGGTCTCTAGCTTTCAGATGAGGAGCCACAGATATGTTTATCATGAGGAGAGGGGGAGTGGAAGAGGTTAAATATGTGCTGAATACTTGGTTCACTTTACCCCTCTGCTGATTAATTTCAATCAATCCGAATGAAATGAAAAGCAAAGCAAATTGTGCATCATTCACACTGAGAATGTTTCTTAATTTCTGTCAAACTGTCTGTAGGTTTTTATTTTTTTGCTTGATGATATTTTTCACATTCAAGGTCTCAACTCAAGGTCTTAATTAAAGTTTAATGACGCGTGCAGGTCTTGAGTTATTGCAGTTTTTGCAGCCGCTGGTGAGGAAACCAATTGGTTTAGTTATCTGCAATGCAGCTACATTTGTTCCTGTAAAGAAATGCATCTTGTAATTAATTACAGCCGGTGTTTATGTCGGTTTTATAGCTCATCGAAAGAGGCAGTGTTAAAGTTCTGGACTTGGAGACAAGCCATTGAATAAACACAACAGTTGATCTTAAGTTGACTGTTTAATATCGGCACTGTGGAGACCACAGATGATCTCGTTCAACATAAAATGGCAAACTCCACATCTGGAAACCCTTTACCTTCTTCTGGACCCTCCTACATTGTATCTCTTATGAGCATTTAGTGGTTGAGTGACATAGACAGTGAATGAGAGTGAGGGAGCATCGGCCTCGATTAATCCAGTTAGTGAAATAAAAAGTTATTTCCGTGCTGCCTCATCTGAAATAGAGAGTATCTCCCTGACGGACAGACTATATTTAATAAATATTGAGAAATTCAGAGGAAAACCTCTCAGCGCTGCTGCAGGTTGAAGTTTGACAAACGGCAGATGGACTCAATCCAACATGATCCGCATCCGAGTTAAAGTTAGTTTATCCTGGGAGAAAAGAATCAACATGAACTTTTAATCACATCCGACTTCCCTTTGCTTTTCTTTAATCAGCAAAATAATTACTTAAAAGTCTTATATTCTCTTTTTTCTCCCCGAAGCTGTGACAGTAACAATGATGAAACATAAAGAAAAAACGACTGAATGATGACCCGCGGTGCCTCTAGTTATTGTTTGAAATCTGTTTGGAATAAAGATTAACATCAGACACAAATGGCTGGGGATCTTGGGACTGTGGGGATTGGGAATCGTAATCCGTCTTTCTCTGTTTGATTGTGGGTCGGGGAGGATTATAAGTATCCAGGCTGGACCACCGCATGGAGCCACCAGGGCACTTATGATTTTCAGTGCTGAACTTTGTCCCTAGCGTGATCTCTGCTCATCCTCTGGGTCTTTAACATTAACCCTCTTTGCGTCTGACGAAAAACATTGTTTACCAATTGATTTTTCACGATTGCACAGCGCCTTGACTGCTTGGCAGTCGGGAACAAACTAGTCATATGGCTCGGTTGGTTGAGGACATCTGTGCCATCGCAGAGTTTGGCTGACCCGACAGAAAAGAACAGAAAATATGTTGATTAATTACTTAAATGGGGTTGGGCGGTCAGTGGTTGACTTATGTAGCCCAACTGTGATCGATGAAGCAACACCACATATGTGGTGATTAATAAGGCCGTTGGATTGGCTCGTGAGCTCCGAGTGACGCAATCTAATACCAATTAAATGCCTTTCCATACCCTCTCCGCACTCTCTCATCCGCACAAATCCAAAACACCGGTTCTTTATATAGACTTTGAAAGTGATTGACAGCCTGCGCTGCCTGTTGGTGGTCGGGTTTTCAACCATTATTGAGATCATTCACCATATCTAAGCCCCGTTAATCTCTTACTCACAAATTAAGAGTTTGCAGCGTCACAGAAAGCGCTGGAAAGGTTATTTTGTTTTTTTAAAAAAAGTACTTTTCCCCTGTTTTGGACAGACAGTAGAGAGCTGAGGAGAGAGACTTACAAAGGTCCTCAACTGTGGTCAGCATCCTAAACTCCTGCTCCACCTGGACGCCCCTGTTTTTGTTAACTTTTTATAGATGTTATAAGACGCCATTCTCCACTTTCACACCTAGAAGCTGCCTGTTGTAAATATTTTTTTAGGTTACAATAACAAATGCTTTTATTTTGAAATAGAAATGTGTTGTCTTCTGTTAGCGTGATCGGTTTGAATGAGAAGCAGTCGTGATCGTCGCTCCAACAATTTAAGTTCATCACCAGTGCCATCTGTCGTCCACACTAGTAGTTCTGGACCGTTGACATGTATAATGATGAACAATGTGTCCCCACTTCCTCACAAACCCAAAGTATCCCGGATATATTCGCGGAGCCAGAGTCTGTGCAGTAGTGAACACCATCCGACTTAATTGCGTGCAATCATGACAAGAAATCCCCTTTTTTAATAGCATCAAATGTGGACCTGAAATGACTGAAACTTTCTTCTGGAAAAATGGATTTGACCTGTCCTGCAGCCAGCCAGCAGGGGGGAGATCAAGAAGTTTTGCTTTTACTTTTGGGTAGCTGTCATGTGGTCCATCTTCATCTATATACAGTCAATGATCTGCTCTCCTGGTGGCCATGTGCTGTAACACTGGCTGCTTGGAGATGGAAACAGGAGAATGAGGTTCAGAGAACAGGAGGCAGCAGGTTGTTGATATAATTATAAAAAGATAATGTCCTTTGAGCCTTGTCTTGATGTGAGCCGTGGTCTATAGCGAGAGCGCGGTGTAGCAATGAGGACTGTATGATGTATGTATGCATCATCAGTACGGTCCCAACCACGTCAGGTCATACAGCACACCGGCCTGTCTGCAGACTGCTCACCCCTCAACCAACCACAGCAGAGTCTCTAACAAATTGCTTATGTTTCATCTCTGTTTGTTTTTTTGATTAAAACACAATGAAGCGACACTTATTCCCATCCGTACCCTCCACTTCATTATTTCCACCCCTCGGGGGCTTTAAAGGTTTGTGCTTTTCTGATTTTCCTGTCGTCCTTTGGGCTTTAAGAAGAAGCTGTGTGTATATTTTCTGCTCTAATTAAGTCTCCTAAAATTACAATTTGTAAAAAGAATAGTATGTTTATTATTTAAAATACAAGATGAAACAGATATTTCAGGTTGTAGCACATTTATCTGAACGGTTAAGTTGCACTCTTTTATTTTAACATCGCTCTAGCTGAAACACCTTCATACACTGTGATTAGAGGTCTTGCTTCTTCTGCTTCTTTTAGTTTAATTAATCATTTTGTGGCATGTCTCCTTCGGCTCACAGTGCAGGTCACAATGTGAAAGTCCAATTCATGGATGAAACTGCAGTAAAGCTACCACAAAAGAACAAATTGGACCAAGCACTGCACTTGATAAGTTCTCCATTGTTATTAAAGTACATTAATGTACAACCTCCCACAGGCCTGACCGGCTTTGACCTTATGTGTTTGGCAGTTATGCAGCATATTCCTCAGTATTTGTTGATGTACCCTCTGAAGAGAGGTGATGGGATAGATCTCAGTGTTTGTATCCGTCATCGCCGTGGTCACCTTCGCCGTTTCTCATCTCGGACGTCTCGCCGTCGTTTATTGTGTTTCACTGAACTGTGTGATTGCAGCCGGGGCCCGGTGGCTGTTGCTGAAAGTGTTGTCTCATATCGAGGAGGAGAAATGGCCGATTTTTAAGAATGTCTTTGTTGTCAAAAGTGAAATGCTCAAAGTTGATGAGTGTGCTGCTCCGGAGGAGCAAAACCCATCAACCTGCTGAAGCGAGGGTGGAGGGTGGAGGGTGGAGGGTGACGGGGAGGTTTAGCCAAAATTGATTCATGCCACTTTTCTCCTGACAGAATTTGTTTTTGTTTATTGAGACATTTATTAAACTGAGCATGAAACGTAAGCAGTTTCTGTGGCGAGGGAGGAAAAAAAACCATGCAGACAAAAATCTGTATGTCGGCCTTGTGAGGAGGAGTAAGATGAAATTGCTGGAACAGCCTGAACAAAGTATTAAATGAATAAATGCATTGGAACCAAGTGTCATTCAATCCGTCTACGTTATGAAATCCTGGTTATATTCGTCTCTTGTTCGCCTGTTTTCTGGCAGTTTTATTTCTCCGGCTGACGCGGCTGCATATTCCCAGCTGAGGCGGACCATGGACGCTGGTTTTAAGCTCGTACTGTGCGGTGTTAATATAATTATAACAGTTCAAATATGATGCCATCGATCAGAGGGTTAAATGGAGATTTTTTAATATTTCTTTCTGTAGGTTTGCGTCCATCTGTCCAGAGCTTACAGCTCTGTAAATTTACATCAAAGTGTTCCTCAATGTTTCTCCTCAGTCGTCATGACACTGACTTCTTTCTCATCTGTTATAGTAGCCAAAAAAGTCCAGAAAAGGAGATGATCTCACGCCATATATTTATTTGTACTTTTAGTTTCTGGTCCTCCTTAACGCCTAACTTCAAAATTAAACTAATGCACGAAAGCACGCCAATTTTATTTGATGATAGATGGTGAAATTCTACAGTCGAGCAGTGTTTCACATTAAAAGCCAACAAGAAAAGGGCTTTTAATTTGAAACATTTGTGCAGTAACGGTCAGTTATTGACTGTTTTTTGGGAATGAGCTGGTTCTTTCTCAACCCGGCCGCCGTGCTTCTGGTGGGATTTGAAACATTGTCTAGAACAGGACGCATCCATACCCGGTGGAATTTAGCCATGAGGGTGTCCTGAATAGTATTGCTACTAACATTAACATTTTCTTAGCTTTTTGTTATAGTTCTACGTGTATTTTATTAAAATTCCTGTTAAATAAAGCGACATAGAAACATAGAGGAAGTGTTGAGTTTACAGCAGCAGATTCTCCTCAGGGTCGGAGCCGATCTCTGCCGCCAAATGTGATAATATTTACTTCTCAAACAGGGAGGACTTGGACTTCAAACCACCTCTTCCCTCTCTCTCCACAGCCAGTTCATACTGGTAATGAATGGTGAAGTGTGATCTCCTGCTGGCCGTGCCTCTGGTGACCTTACCGCTCTGTCCCTGTGCTCTGGTGTAGTCGTGCCAGCTCTCTGGGTCTGAGTCACCCAACAGCACATGGCATCTGACGCCCACTCACACTTTCCTCCATGTTCGCTCTCTAAAAGCCATTTCCTGCTTGTTTTTCTTCTTCCTGTGCAGCTCGAGTGCCTCTGTGATCTAATTTGTACCAAACTCAAGACCCCCTTTATTTCCTGTGTCTGACATTGAGTATATGTCCTCATTGTCTAGTTAATGGACTGTCTTGGTGGTTTTACAAGTTTTTAGCCCATTAACTTCAAGTCTTTTACACGTGGCATTAGTGCCAACCCTTGTCAAGGTTTTATTAATCAACACTTTAATGGTGTTTGCATTGACTTGTGCCTTTCTGTTGTATCCACTCCTGTTTAGGTTACCAAACACACCTTGACTTGTGGCTGCATTCAGTCTGATCTATCGAGGCTGCTGTAGAGAAATATGTCTCCTTTACCCTTTTCTCTGATCGATTTTCCCTCTTCCTGATGTTAAAAACATGTTTGGTAGCCACATTATTGTCTTTGTTGGGGATCTAATTGGCACAAATTCTCTACAAAGGCGGAGGTGTTGCAGTTATTTATTTTTGGACTGTTGTTTTGTTCTTGTGTTGCTCTTGTTGATACAGTTGAGCAGTCTAATGTCCTCGGGCTGCTGGGTGGTGTGGGGGGTTTAATGGGAGCTTGTAAGCTATTTGGAGGTGCAGTCTTGATTCATGAGAGTCCAGAAGCTGTTGAGAAATTCATCAGCCGTGTGCCCAAACTAGGCTCAGTGCTGTTAACCCTCAGGGATATTACTATCTCTGCCACAATCGCGTTTTATGTGTTTTTCTTTCTTGCTGTCCAAACTTTATAAAATCAATCAATCGCGCATCAGTCAAGGAAGTTTGACCTCTGGATTGGTCTTTGTTGATTCGTGCCAGACAGCCGAGCAAACAAATGTAAGTTAGCTTAAAAACTGTGTTAAAGTTTAACTTCTTCTTGTCTCAGTTTGTTTATGATGCAGATTCGCAGCGGCCCGGGTTGAGCACCAAATCCTCTTTCAAGCAGAAATATTTTTAACTCGTATGGACATGCCTCAGTGCCAGTTTGGATCGTTTTTGCCTCTAAAATCCACCTCATATTTTGTCTCAACACATAGTCGAGACCGAGGATGGTATGTGTTACGGGAATTTTTAAAGAAAAACCCTTGAATAAGGAAGACTGGATTCAAAGTATCAAAGTTTAAGTTGAATTTATTATTCTTGTACAAGAAGGATCGTTTATCAGTGCAACACACAAAAGGGCTTGCAGAGAAAAGGCTCCCTGAGGAGCTCTAACCATTGGTTCTTATACATTTTTTAAATGGGCCTGTTTCTCACGTCCTTGTCTCTCCGGTCCTTGAACCACTGATATCTCTCCCTGCCATCCTCAGCAAAACACAGTCCAAATAAGGGAAGTTCACGAGACATGCAAAAAAACAGGAAACACACATTATATGCGTTAAAACATCTGAACCCCAGTATAAATCCTGATTTTTATGAGAGTATGTACCATGTTGAGTTTGTGCTAAATAAATAAAATCAATACATTTGATGGTAAATGACAATAAGTGATTTGTAGCTAAACATGTTCATCGTCTGCAAACTGAAGTATTTAAAATGATTTTTCTTTGTTGGTTACAGTGGTCCCTCGTTTATCACGGGGGATGCGTTCTAAAAATAACCCGCAATAAACGAAATCCGCGGAGTAAGTTTTGCAGTTATTATACATGTTTTAAGGCCGTAAAACCCCTTAACCACACACTTGTATACCCCTTTTTACACGCATTTTGTACAGTACTCCCTTAGCCAATTTAGGACGCAGAACACAATGCACGTTCATACTGTACAGCAGCGCCGGTCCTGGCCACATTTGCGCCCTGGGCGCCCCTCACGGAGACTGCGCCCTGGGCGGTCGCCCACATTGCCCATAGCTAAGACCGCCGCGAAACAGCGAGTCCGCGAAAAAATTGAAACCGCGTTATAGCGAGGGACAACTGTATACCAAAATTCAGCATTTGTCACAGGTAAAGAACACTGAGCCTGATGCTTGGTGCGTCTTGCCCGTCCTATAATACAGTAACACAATGTTTAATGTATTTATCATTGAGGTTTACAGGCCACCACTGTTTGTGTCAGAGAGACAGAGAAGGCTCCAAGAAAAGTCTGGCACCAAGACATTAGCAGCAGATCCTTTAAGTCCTGTAAATTGCGACGTTTGGCCTCCATAGATTGGACTTCTTTGTCCAAGACATAGATGCTCGATTGGATTGAGATCAAGTCAACACCTTGAACTTGTTCTGTTCCTCAAACCATTCCTGAAATAGGCCTCTACCATTTCCATGAAATGCTTCACCTGTCAGTGGTCATAAAGTTATGGCTGCTGTTGTGTTGATGTTTCAAACTTAATATATGTGAAGTCCCTTGAAGTTTACAAAGTGATCTTTAGACAGAAACCAAAGGTGCCTGGAAAGAGCCGACCGTGCCGAAACATTCACGGCTAAAATACTGCCGTCTGTCAACCACATGCCGTTAATTTCAGTTCCTCCTTCAGACACATCTCTCTTCATAATGGTTCATTCATTACCTCCAATAGGTGTTTCAGATTTATGCTTTGGCTCAGCTCGAGCTTAGGCTGCACTTTGCCAAGAAGACAGCTGGTAATACTTTAATATATAGACACAGGCGTCGTCATTATTCAGCAGAATCAAAGGCTATTATTTTTCTCCGCTCACACCCACAGATGCCCCGGCTGTCCATCCGTCCATGTGGAAATAATAGCTGACTCTCGCTGTGTCCGAAATCGCTCCCTCGTTCCCTCGTTCATTAGTTCAAACACAGGAAACACTCTGTAGGGAACTTTTAGATACTTGTAAGTCATTTGGCACCAACAGCTCCCTCACTAACTGACAGCATAAATTAATCAAATGGACCAGAGTTTAGAATGATGTCTGCTTATGTACAAACAACCTTAATTAATGTTTAGTCAACGTTCGTGTGAGTGAGTGGGAACTTGAATACGGTATATATGGGAATATATCTTAGTCAGGCCATTCTTGGTCGAGTCCTGGATGGTTTGTTGTTGATATGAATGCATTTTAGTAAGGAACACATTTGAAACAGTTTAACGTTAAAGTTTCACCATCTGCAATCCAGAGAAATCTCTGCATGTGAGGGACAAGCCCTCAAAACCTGCAGTTCCTCTAACGTCCACTTGAGGCTGGCTCCAGAAGTGAGTCAGTCTCCATAAGTCCCCATGTCCAAATGTCCAACTTCACAGCAGAAATAAACATGTTTACAGCCTGGTACAAAAAACAGTTTTGGTCTCTGTAGCTAATTTCCCCGTTCATGACAACTGTACTGAGGGTGAATTTATATACAACTCACCTGTTCACATTATATTAAGGCTTAAAGTTATGCAGGGTTAAGAGCGTGGAGGTGTCGTTCACAACGGTTCTTCAGAAACGTGACATCATGGAGACTACGTTCATATTTTATACAGTCTATGGGTCTCATGAGTCCAGATTTCTGGTTTGAAAATTTACATTTAACCCCCAAAAAGTCGAAAAAAACATAAATAAAAGTTGGATTTTAACCCAATTTAATGGCATGTTGATATTTGACAGGCTAAAAAACACTGTTAGTGCTCAGTAGATTAAAAGGTTCAACACTGAACTTTGAAGTCTTGTTCTCCATCCTCACAGACGTCTGTATGTGAGGTGTGGATGGATGGGAATATGAAGGTTGCTCTTCAGATGAAATGACACAAAAGTGCGATCGCATGCCCGTCAAGACCCGAGAGCGCCGGAGAATTGGGGCGTGAGGGAAGAAATGGATGAAGGGAATAAGTCTGCAGGCGTGAAGAAGGAGGAGTGAGGGGAACTGATGGGATTGGAGCTACAGTAGCTGAGCCACTGCCTCTGATTGCAGCTCTCGATAAAGAAAAGTATCAGATAGGCAATCAGAGCTGTGGCCTGAGAGGAATTTTTTGGTGGACTATGGATCGGTCCGACCTGTTTTTATCTGCTCGCCTATCTTTGAGAGGGCTGATGGGATTTTTTTGACGGCAGAATGACGAGTGTCACGAGTTCAGAGCAGAGCTGCGAATATAAAATTAACAACGATCGAGCAAACGCGCAAATGTGAGACGATGTTGGAGGCCAATTAAACCCAGGAAGTTTGAAAAAATATGAGAAAATCAGCAACTTCTCTCATTTAAAAAGCTGAAACCAACAAAATATTTTCACTCGGTTAAACGGTTAAATGATTTTTACAGTTTTTGTCTATAGCAACCTGATTAATCAGCTGCTCAGCACTAACGTCGTGTACCTCGCCTGAAGAATCACCTTGAATAAATACACGGCTTACACAGAAACAGTTGATTAGTATCTCAGGGGTAGGATCGTACAGATGTTCATAATAATCATCCGCCATGAATCAAATTCACTCACCGACAAGTTCTGACATTTACAGCATCATTCGTGTCAGGTGACATTTTACTGTTATTGCTTTGGTTTCTTGTTATTGGATAGTACAGTCAGTTAAAGCCGGCTTTGGTTCCTGACATGATTTTTTATGTTTGTTTGCTTATTTTCTGTCTTCTACAATTTAGAATAATCGACTGTTTCTCTTCTTGCAGAGCGTCTTCACTCTTCTGTTGGGTCCTTTCACCTTCTTCAATGCCCAGAAGACCAAATATCTTCAAATCCTCACCTCACTCATGCGCTGGATCGGTGAGAATAAACTAATCCTGCAATGTTTTCTTTTCCTTACGTGATTTCTCCTTCCTGCCTCCTCTTTTTCCACCTACATACATTTCCATTTTCTCTGTTTCTTCTCCCTCCCCCCCTCCTCCTACCTTCGCCTGTGTGGCTGCCGGCTGTGCTCAGGTCCGTCCATCATGGTTCGGTCCTGCTCTGTGTCTTTGATTCCCATCTCCTCTCATTCCTCAGCCTGACAGGCTTGACAGCCCGTCCCAAGCTTGATTGGACCGTCACTCACAGGGCGACGGGCGAAAATAAACCGCCCGTCCTGAGGTCTCCGCTGTTAAAATCACAACACCACTGAATCATGGCGTGGCCGCCACCCCCGCATGGCCGCGCGCTAGCCCGCATAAACAACACACAAACACAGAAGCATCCACACACACTGTCCACTGTCTGCCCGGCTGGAAAACACGAGCGTCTTAGCTGCACATCTCACTCCTCTTCCACTGGCAGCTTATATATTTGATTGATACAATGACTGTGTTTGTCCTCCATGTGATGATGTGAAGGAAAGGACACTCAGAGATCCAACAGACCCTTTAAAAATATTCAGATTTTAAAATAATATTTGGTATCAGATTGCATTTTTCTGTTTATGTTTGAGTCACTAGATTTCGAACACGGTTATAAATGTCTGGTTGAGCTCAGACGTGACATGCTAATGATGAAAAAGACGTTAAAAAGAAGAAGACAGGTGATAAACAAAGCCCGTATAGAGACACCTGCAGCACTAATTTAAGCAAGACCTCCACATGAAGTGGTTCAGTTGAACTGGATTAGATGTTTAACCCGTCGACTGTTGTAGTGTACTGTTCCTGAACCAGAATTATCCTTTAAGAACAGCGGTAATAACCTGTTTTTGTAATCAGAGTACTTGATTATCAATCCTTAGACGTGTAGGGAAACCGTCTGCTGTTCGATTCCAATAGACACTTTGAGTTGCAGTATTTCTGCTTGAGGCCAAGAGGAAATGTAATGCTGTAAAGACGTCGTCTCTCTTCAGATATATGTAAGTGTGGCTGTTGTTTGGTGCAAGTGGCTGCAGTATCCTACAGCACAGCACTCCCCTGTTTACATGTGGATCACAAACTGTGCCTATAAATCAAACGTTAGACAGTCGACTCGGCTCGACTCGAGATCTGCCTCGGCCGTGTCAAACACTCCCCTGCAGGTTTGAGAGGTGACTGTAAAAGATTTATGGCTTGCCTTTTCACTAAAAATGCCGATTTTTAACATGATGAATTCAAGCTGATAAATAAGAAAAGTGTAAACTCAGGTTGATTTAACCGACTCGGTTCGGTTACACTGCAGACATACGACCCCACCTCCCCTCCTGACCATTACTCACCACTCCCTGGATACACCTGCAGTCACCTGTGCTGCCCTGTGATTGGACGTGGTGTGTGTTGAATGTCAGGGTTGGCAGCTGGCTGGTGTGTTGGGGCTCTGCCTCCTGCTCTCGGCTCTGGCCTTGTCATGATCGTTGCCACTCAACTGTAGTCACCTTCTCGTCCAGTGAGTTTTTTTAGCCCAAACATGAGTGATGGTGTGACCGCCTGCTGCTGCGCTGCCTCTAAACATGCTGTGATTTCAAATGGACGAACCATTAGCCTGGATCAGTGTGACACTGTTTTTTACCACGCAGGACTGCAGCGACTTTCACTTAATTGATCCTAAATTGAAATGGAAAGAGGTGCGTGGGGCCACATTTGGGCTCAGGCCATCTGCACACATTTTGGTTGGTCACTGCAACATAAGCAACATCTACAAGTTAATTTCTGACAAGACTAGAGGGATGCATCCGTCCAACTACTCTGCCATCTTCACCACCTAATGAACAAAGGGCCTAACAACGTATTTAATTATTATTAAGCTTCTACTCTGAAGACATTTCAACTTTCATCCAAGGGGAAAAGAGCGTCCAAGTTGGATGTACAGGAGACCCACTCATACAGACCAGTATCTACTCTTTGACAGAACCTAGGTGTTATCAGAACCCTTTAACACAGGGCTGATAACCTGCCCAAGAAAAGGAGCTCCAACATTTGAAGGATGCACTCAAAGTTTGTGGAAACTCCAACTGGGACCACAAGATCCAGGAAGGACCCCAACACAATGGGTGATAAAGAAAAGAAGGACAAACGCAATAGCACTGACATCCCTTACGTATCTGGTGTGTCTGGAAAAACTCAACAATCATGAGAACAAGTATGCCCCCAAGAAATAAAAATAGAGAATATATAGGAGAGGCATTTTAGCTTAAGTTTAATTGAATTTTAAAGTAAAGTAATTCATAAAAACCTTTTTTCTGCATTTTCTTTGCAGTATGTAATGAAGGCGTAAAAATAAAGGTCGTTGACCTACTGTTGACCTTGAATAAGTGCCTCTTCACTTATTCTTCCCTCTACTTTAAAGTAAAGTCCAAATGTAATGAAAGACTCGAGCACGTCCACTCCAACATCGCCATCGTTCATTTTCCTTAGAAATACTAGTAATAATTTTCCTAAAAGAGCTCGTTAACCTTTAACGCCTTTTCATCACAGTGTACTTGCAAGTCAACATCTTGTACATTTAAGATGTGAATGGAGCGGAGTCTGACGTATGTAATTACTCACCGGACCACATTAAAGTTCAACCTTTTGGCTAAAGCATTATTTGCAGACAAAACAGAGTAAGACTACTTTACGATGTAATGACTGTTACTGCCCTCCTTAAATTCAAGGCCAGGCAAAATTAGTAGTGGTAGAGGGAGTATGAGCATTTTAAGTTAGCCATTTACTGTTTATTTCAAATATATGATACTTCTCACAAGCCTGCACCTGCACAGGAATCTTCTGCACACTGAAAGATATATGAAAACAAACTAGTTCGGGAGTAGTAACAGTAATAGTAGTAATAGAGTGTTTTCACTGTGTAATTATGTCAGTGAGTGTGTGAAGGTAAATACTGTTCGAGCCTGTTGCAGTCAGCCTCTTCATTTCCCGCCTCGCGCCCCCTGAAAGCAGCAGGGGTCATTGCCAGCTCTCCAGAAGACCACCTCCTTAACACTGACAGGAGTGGAGAGCTCCTCTAATTGATATTGAGTGGTATGAGAGGAAGGGAATAAGTTAACGGCCTCTTCACTCAGTAAACGAGTATTAATCACTTCCGTCCGTCTCTATGGATGGATGGATGGATGGATGGATGGATGGATGGAGCCTCAGAGTGGTTACTGTCCATATTAACTGTTGAGTATGTGACATATGATCCATATGCTGCCCAAGAGCAACTGTCACATTAATTTCAGAGGGAAGCTATTTTCATCTGGTGTCACTCCTTCATTTCCCTTCATTTTCTTTCTTTTATGAGCTTAATTACAAGAATTTACTGAGAAATACAGTAAATACAGGACAGGACATATAAAAAAAATATACATGACAGCAGGCATACGTCACTTTACTGTCATCAGAACGACCATGGACCCTTTTAGGTCAAAACGAGCTTTGTGAAAGACTTCTCAGTAAACTTATGTGTGCTGATTGTGCCTGTAGATCGAATTGAGTCGTAGCGACGGTGTAACTAAAGTTTTATTGTGAAAAACCTGATTTCAGAATTGAGTTTGGTTCAACAGTCTGTCCACTCAAAAGACTACAATGAGCAGAGGGTATTTGAGCCTGAATGGTTCATACATATCGTTCCTTCTAATAATCAACATTGTAAACCGCATAAAATATCGTTGGAAGTTCTTCTTTCGGCTCATCATTGAAGGTCACACTTTCACAGTAACGTCACATTGGACAGACGATCAAAACAGCAAAATAAAGTGTCTCAACGACAAGAAAAGTGACGGAAATATTAGAATTACCTGGAGATTGGATTGGACGTAGACTGAAAGGACATTCAAAGCCACTATTATAAAGTAATTGTTTGCCTGACCTGCCATTGGTTTTATTGTCTTACAATGTTGCATCAAAGTAGACATAGAAGTCTGACACTCCCTCTTTGACGTTATGGGTCTTTTTTTCCAGTTAATCAATTGGATTCAGTTATAAAACAATAGAATACTTTTTAAGAGGTAGTGTGATTAAACGTAGCGCTTGTATTTTCATGTATAGTTCATAAAAAACAAAAAGGTGAGGTTTATTTCCTCGTGTTATATAAACTATTTAAGATTATATTTGAGAACACAAATCTTTAATAGTCAAATAATTTTTTTTTATCATCAGGACTTCACAGTAACCGCCCTGAATGTGATAAACTGAATATTTATGTGAAACACAGTAAACCACAGACACTATTTTCCTCCTCTGCTCCAAAGAAAACCAACTGGAAGTTAAAGAGTCGTAGCCTTGGTGATCCACGGGGCTCACATCCATCTAATGCTCTTAGTTTACTACAACACATTGTATGGAGCGAAGAAAGAGCCTGCGGGGATGTTCACAGCTGCCCGGTGCCATTTTAAATGGGTGAGGGAGGGAGTTATTGTTTTTGAAGGTCAGGAGGACTCTGGTGGCTGGTTGAGTTCAGTTTGTCCGGAGCATGCAGCTCACAGGGGAACGGTGAAATATGAGCAGGTCTTAATGAACTGTGCAGCAGATTCACAGTTCAGAGGTCCTGAAAAATTACATTTAAGAGATAAAAAAAAACAACAGAAAACATCATCCCTGTTCTGTCTGTCTGTGACGCCCCTCTTGCCAACCAAGGACTAAACCATCTGACTGTTGTTACATGTTCGACTGCCCCTGTCCTCCGTCCCTGCTTCGTATTGATGTTTCTTTTCGTAATGAGAGGTTTGACTTCCTGCTGCGATGAGTTCCACCGTGATTAGGGGGGATGTCTGCTTTGGTTGGAGAAGATGATCAATTGGATCTATACTCAGTAACTAAACTTTTAATTATGGTCTGTGACCTCTGGGTCTTGTTTACCTCAGAGTTGCCTTCGTTTCATGGAGGAATTAAAGCTGTGCCTTCAACCATTTGTTTTAAAAGAAGATATTTGTTCATACTTACGTTATTTATTGCCTAAATAAATCTTGAATGTGAAGTAGTGCAAACATCGTGTCGGTGAATTAAAGATTTATTGTGGTGGAGTTGGTGATTGTTGAAAAGGCAAACGAAGACGGTTTGGGTGAGTTGTATTTCGTTTAGTTACAGTTTTAATTAAATTATGATGTTATGATGATGTGCAAGGTGAAATATAACGAGCATTTTAGTGGACCTGACCCTAACCTGGCCTGTAATGCCCATTTGTTTTGATCTCGGATGCTGATGCACCACCAGTGAATTTCATATATATATAGATATATTTATATAAATAATACATAAATAAATATATATAAATATATAACCTTGAACGATCAATCACTTTTCAGACTTTTCGTCCTTCCATTTCCCATCAAATGACTAATTGTTTCAGCAATAGATGTCATTAAGCACAAGCAAACAATGGAGAATTATGAAGACGTGATTCTTATTCTTATCACTTCTTATCCGTGGATAATGTAGAAAATTTTCCGATCTCCGGCTGAGTGAGCGGACTAATTGGTGTTTTCATGAAGCTGTTACACGGTGTCACAGAGTTTGGCTGGCTCGTCCCTGTGAACCTCAGCTGCTGCATGGAGTGCTAAACAGTAGGCCGACTGCTGTGCTGCTCTGTGCTGTGTTTACTGATCACCCTATCTGAGATCGCACAACTTGTCACGAGGCAAGCAACCCACTTAGCACCCAGTCGCCCACCAAATGCAGCCGTTACCGACCCACCTAGCTCCAGTCCCGATACGTTTTGAAGTGATGGAGCGCTGCCGCAGCAAGAGATCCGGAGACCTTGGTGAGAACTGGGCAACAGGCCAGGGCTACTAATTGCCTAAGAGATTATCCAAGAGCGCTCAAGGAGTGTCTCTCTTAATTAATGATGGGATGATTGCTGTGCTGTAAAACCACTAGAGGGGGTGATGTTTAGACTGGCAAACACAATGTGAAAACAGTAGTGCGGTATCACTAGAACCACAATGTGTTTCCTCAGCACTGCCACCTCTCTTGAACATTAATGCACAGCTGAGAAGTCCTTGACCTTCTCACTATCATCAGTGAATTGCTCACACTTAAGTGTCTAAGTCATTCTCTCCGAGGAGCGAGACCCCCTCCCCCCCACCAGCTCCCAGCTTTCTCGTGCTTCATCGCACATGAGATTGATCACCTTTTACCTTCTACCATTTTCTACTCATTAATTGAGTTCAGGAATCTCATCTCCTCCGAGATAACCGCTGAAGAATCTTTCTCTGTTCGCTCGCAACGACTCCTTGGAGCATTGAGAGTGTGTGCCAGCCTTGGCTTAACAGCAACAGCTTTGTTTGCTACCAGTGAGAATACAGCTGTAAGAGCCTCCTCTGGAGGGTTGTTAAGTTGAAGCATTCCTCACAAGGTCATTGCCATCCCCCGTGTAGGTAATATAAATCACAGGCTGCAAGATAGACGGCCACTAGTTATGTGGACGTGATATGTGACTGTTTGACGCCTGCTCAATTTATTCAGTTCCTGTTGCTGTGCGTCAAGTGTACTGGAGAGCATTGGCGGAGCCAAGCGTGTGTCACTTTGAAAGTACATGTAATCACCATATCCTGACTCGGTAAATGGCTCATCCCATCTGAGTGAGCTTGTGGAGGGTCTTTGGAAAGACAGGTGTAGTGGGTGACGTGGAATGTCTGAGATGGGACTTCATCAGGGAGACAGTGGTATCTTTGTAATCCTGTCAATACATAAACAGAAGGAAAACCATGAAGTGATATCGTCTACAGGTTTAAAACAGAATATCACTGATTCATGTGTCATTTGTATGTGTTACTCTGTGACAGTCACTGAATAATGCATTTAAATGTGACTCACACGCCTCTCTTACATCAGTTTAGTGACCCGGGAGGCCGTAGTGACTTTACTATGTAAATAAATACTAGACTGTGTTTCCTTTGTCATTCAAAGCTGTCGAGGTGATCGAAGCTAATGTGCTCTCATGTCACGGCTGTGTCGTGCTTCAGCATTGAGATTCATAGCTATAGGTCCAATGTGCATGGTAGATGGATGGCTTCAATACAGGACTTTCTCCTGTGAGACAGAGATTCAAGTCAGTGTTGCTTTTATTTTCAGACTTAGTTCACTATAAGCAACAAAAACTACTTTATTAGGTTAGGCAGCAAAAACTACTTTATTAGTTTAGGCAACAATACTTTATTAGTTTAGGCAACAATACTTTTATTAGTTTAGGCAACAATACTTTATTAGTTTAGGCAACAAAAACTACTTTGTTAGGTTAGGCGACAAAAAATACTTTTTTAGGTTAGGCAGCAATACTTTATTAGTTTAGGCAACAATACTTTATTAGTTTAGGCAACAATACTTTATTAGGTTAGGCAACAATACTTTATTAGTTTAGGCAACAATACTTTATTAGTTTAGGCAACAATACTTTATTAGGTTAGGCAACAATACTTTATTAGTTTAGGCAACAATACTTTATTAGTTTAGGCAACAATACTTTATTAGGTTAGGCAACAATACTTTATTAGTTTAGGCAACAATACTTTATTAGTTTAGGCAACAATACTTTATTAGGTTAGGCAACAATACTTTATTAGTTTAGGCAACAATACTTTATTAGTTTAGGCAACAATACTTTATTAGGTTAGGCAACAATACTTTATTAGGTTAGGCAACAATACTTTATTAGTTTAGGCAACAATACTTTATTAGTTTAGGCGACAATACTTTATTAGGTTAGGCAACAATACTTTATTAGTTTAGGCAACAATACTTTATTAGTTTAGGCAACAATACTTTATTAGGTTAGGCAACAATACTTTATTAGGTTAGGCAACAATACTTTATTAGTTTAGGCAACAATACTTTATTAGTTTAGGCAACAATACTTTATTAGGTTAGGCAACAATACTTTATTAGGTTAGGCAACAATACTTTATTAGTTTAGGCAACAATACTTTATTAGTTTAGGCAACAATACTTTATTAGGTTAGGCAACAATACTTTATTAGTTTAGGCAACAATACTTTATTAGTTTAGGCAACAATACTTTATTAGGTTAGGCAACAATACTTTATTAGGTTAGGCAACAATACTTTATTAGTTTAGGCAACAATACTTTATTAGTTTAGGCAACAATACTTTATTAGGTTAGGCAACAATACTTTATTAGGTTAGGCAACAATACTTTATTAGTTTAGGCAACAATACTTTATTAGTTTAGGCAACAAAAACTACTTTGTTAGGTTAGGCAACAAAAAATACTTTATTAGTTTAGGCAACAAAAACTACTTTGTTAGGTTAGGCGACAAAAAATACTTTTTTAGGTTAGGCAACAATACTTTATTAGTTTAGGCAACAATACTTTATTAGTTTAGGCAACAATACTTTATTAGGTTAGGCAACAATACTTTATTAGTTTAGGCAACAGTACTTTATTAGGTTAGGCAACAATACTTTATTAGTTTAGGCAACAATACTTTATTAGTTTAGGCGACAATACTTTGTTAGGTTAGGCAACAATACTTTATTAGTTTAGGCAACAATACTTTATTAGGTTAGGCAACAATACTTTATTAGGTTAGGCAACAATAATTTATTAGTTTAGGCAACAATACTTTATTAGGTTAGGCAACAATACTTTATTAGTTTAGGCAACAATACGTTTTTAGGTTAGGCAACAATACTTTATTAGTTTAGGCAACAATACTTTATTAGGTTAAGCAACAATACTTTATTAGTTTAGGCAACAATACTTTATTAGGTTAGGCAACAATACTTTATTAGGTTAGATAGCAATACTTTATTAGTTTAGGCGACAAAAGTACTACTAACTTTTTTAGGTTTAAGAAAAGATCACGTCTCTGCCGTGTTGGTGTAACTCTAGATGCAAATAGCATTGTTGGCTACTCTCAGTGGCACCTTTTTAAAGGGGCTTCATCATCCTGTCAGTACATAATAATAAAGACGACCATAACGTAATGTCAGAGCATCACTCTGATTTATATGTCATTTGTATGTGTTACTGGTTTCAATAAACTCTGTGACAGTCACTGAATAATGCATTTAAATGTGACTCACACGCCTCTCTTACATCAGTTTAGTGACCCGGGAGGCCGTAGTGACTTTACTATGTAAATAAATACTAGACTGTGTTTCCTTTGTCATTCAAAGCTGTCAAAAGCTAATGTGCTCTCATGGCATGGCCAGATTCACAGCTATAGGTCCGATGAGTGTGATAAAATCGTCACGGGCCAGCGTGATTTGCCAGCCTCATGTACCATGATGCAGCTGAGAGTTGGTGATAAATGAGCACATTATGAAAAGCTTCATTTTAGTGGCTTTGTTCCTGGTCTTCAGCTCCTCTCTACCATCTGATTGGCTTTGAATTTCTTTGAAAAATAAGGGTTAGTTCCTGCGTCTTAAGTAAGATAAATGACTTCTCTGCGTCTGATTAGCATAAACCTTTGTGATTTGCAGAAAAAAGAGATGTTGTGGTTCGGATTTTGCAATTTGGAGGGATTATTTAGTCATTAACCCTCATTTACATTTAACTATGAGTTTACCAGTGTGTCCTTTCTCATAGGCTCAATTCCAGCATCTTGGCTAGACTTTCAAAAAAGGTGCTATAAGTATTGTATTAGTGCCCAACCACCCCGAGGCACTCTTAATTAAAAGCCCCATGCTTGTTTCCTTCCTGCGAGTGGTGTCAGAGGACAGAAAAGCTTTCCCCCTCTCTGGTGTCCTGCACCGTCATGTGCGGCAGGTAGACAGGTGGCTGAGCTCGGCGGTTCACACATATAGCAAACATTAAGACAGAAAGGTGGGAAGGAGACGAGACTTTGAAGGAGAAACACAGAAGGAGCGAAGGGAGCAGACAGATGGGTTTAGTGGTGCTTCTGACACAGTAAAGATGTTTTAGGAGGAGAGAGAAGTGAAGAGTAATGCAAAGGAAGAGACAATTGGAGACTTTTGTGGCCTATATGACATAATAATGATATCTTGAGGGACTTTTATCGTACATCTTATGAAGCTGAAACAAATGGTGTTGGATCAGCCAAGAGTGAACAACTATAACGGATTTCGCTCATTCAAATGCAAAATATTCTCTGGTTTCAACCTCTTAAAAGTGAGAATTTGCTGTTTTTCATTGCCATGTTTGACAGTAAATTAAACACCTTAACATTTTGGACATTTTGTTCATCAATACATTGTTATGACAATACAAGCAAACTACAACATTTCACAATCCTAACATTTTATAGACTAAACAACTGAAATGAATTATTCTGATAATAAAAACAATCGTTAGTTTGCAGCCCTACATCTGTGTGTCCACGTCCTTGAAGGCCGGTGTGTTTCCCAGCCATTTGACCTCTACGTAAGGTTGAAGCAGAGAAGATTGCAGCTCGCAGAGCTTTCCCCAGAGCCAGAGATTACATTGGATGTAAGCCAAGGATGCATTAAATATTGAACACTTGTGCAACAGACTGCTTACAGCTACTCCGGAAAAAAAAACTGTATGGAAAGTGTGAAACAAGGGCGAGGAATGCAGCTGCTGTGTGCTTATTTAAAACCTGGATATATTTCTCTGTTGTAGTCGCTGATGCCCCAAGATCCTCTTTTCTAGTTTTATGTGCCATTTAAAAAAATATATTTTTATTTAACATCTGCATCCAATCTTCATCGTTCCTTTTGGACCAATAAAATCTGGTCTGGGTTCACTTCCTTCCCTCTTTCATTTGGAGTGGTTTGGGTCGGTTTAGACAACAAAACCAAAAGATCCTGGTTTGTCACGTTGGTGTAACCCCGGCTGCAAATAGCTTCTTTGGCTGCAAACTCCTGGGTGCTACTGCAAATTAGTTGGAGAGATGTGTGACGGGTTCTCCGGCAATCCCAAAGGCTTCGATAAATTGAGTTCTCTGATTGAGACTCTTGGTTTTTAAGAGTAATGCCCAAGAGGACCAACATGCCAGGCATCCGAACCACAGACGGGGAAGACTCTGAGGTGTTCACTCCAGAGTCCATGGTTACCGTCCAACCCAGTTCCAACCAGGCCACAACATCAAACTACCATGAAAAGATGCCTAAACGTAGCATTGTTGGCTACTAACGATGATTTAATTACAGGTCATAACTACTAAACCAGGTCAACAGGTCATTTATCAAATCATGTAATTTTATGATCATGAAGTGAAGACAAATAAACATGATTAGAGAATATTAACAGCTATATTGTGCATTTGGTTTGGTTATCTTCACGACCCCCCAAAAAAAGTCGTCCAGACTTAAACAAGCCTTTTGGATTCGCTCGGTTAGTTTGCATCAATGCTGCGTTTGTTGTTTTGGGTTTAGTTTCTCGGACATATTTCTGCTGTATGCCTCGTCGTACTGAATTCTCAGACTTCTCCTGATAGTAATTATATAAAACCAAAGCCGTTGTAGTCGTAGTAGTTTCTTTCTTAATCTCCCACAGACACTTCCATTCCTGTTAATATTTTTCCAGACGCTCACCTCTGTCCTGATCGCCTTTGTCTCTGATGGTTTCTCCTTCCTTTTTGTACAGCCCGTCCCTGATAATTGGAATGAATTTTATCCCCTGACATACATTAAAGTGCCACTGCAGGAGCTGATTAATAGAGCTCGTTTGAAACTTCCCCTCCACCCCGTTCGAGCTCTACAACCTGTGCTGGAAACTGAAACTGTTCTGGGAAGTATTTCAATCAAAGGCAGCTCTGAAGCGCATGATATAGAATCATTTCTGCATATGTGTGGCAAATTATGGTCCGAGTGCCACTTCCTAAATGTCACCCTGTGTTTAAAGGACAGCGTGATGATGAGAGTTGAGGAGCTATGGGGCTATGACTAACTCCTGGTGTCACGGGCTGATTGGGTGTCAGTGGAGAAGGCTTAGCGGGGCCACATGACTGTCAGCCAGTAACAGGACTGGATGCCACGCTCGGAGGTCTCCTTTAGACATGCCCATGCTACTTTCCAAACGGGCACCTCCAGAAATCGATTGGAGATGCACAGCAGGAGGTGGTGACACACCGAGAGGCTTCTCTATCTTCACCTGGCTCCAGTGACTTTATGTCGGGCCATGAAATGTTCCTGAGTTGTTGTTTTTTTTACACCTGATGTTTCTGGGACAAACAGCTGGAAGGCAGTTCTCGCTGGGAGAGTGAACTTAACTCACATGTGGTGTGTAACCTTTTCTTTAACGCCAGGACCACATTAAAGATTTAGATAAACAAGAAATCATAAAGAGTTATTGTTTAAGATCGAAGAAATGGGGAAAGATCCTGCAATCCAACGATAAAAGACATTTCAAAAAACTTGGTTTTCCATGAAATATGAGTTTATTTATATGCAGATTAAAAAAACATCTACATTGATTGAATGACATAAATACGAGCTTATAATGAAAAGGGTCGTTTATTAAATGTATGTTCTGTCAACAAACATTTATAGTCTGAGGTTTTCACGAGGATTTGCACTTACACAACTTTTAAAAGATCCGAACGATGAACCGACTCAGAAATGAAAGGTCCCAAAAGTTCCATTGTCCTGTAATTACTATTTGTAGCCACAGTTTCAGCAAACATAGTCTCACTTTAAACTTTAACATGGAGCTGTTTATGTGAAAAGCCAGTAAATGGTTTGACCTTTTAAACGACACACAACGGCCTCATGCCTGGTATCCATGAATTTCTCCAAATGAGGCTTTATGTCATACCACCACCTGAGTTTATGTCCATTTGTCGTCCTTGTGGGTAATTTGCCGTCACAGTTTGTTCTTAATTCCATCTCCTCTGTTGTCTCTTCACAGCGTTCACCATGATGATCATCTTGGCTCTTATCCGCATCGGTAAAAGCTCCGGCGAGGGCCACCCACCAGTCGCCTCCTTATCTGGGGTGCCCAACCTGTTTGGGGTGTGCGTCTACTCCTTCATGTGTCAACACTCCCTGCCCTCCCTGGTGACGCCCATCTCCGACAAGAAACGCGTCGGCACCCTGGTGTTTCTCGATTACGTCCTGATCCTGGGCTTCTACGTCCTCCTCTCGTTCACCGCCATCTTCTGCTTCAAGAGCTCGCTGCTGCACGACATGTACACCCTGAACTTCACGGACAACTGCAACGTGTTGAATATTCCATTCCTGCGCTACTTCCTGGGCCTGTTTCCAGTTTTCACCATCAGCACCAACTTCCCCATCATTGCCGTCACGCTTCGGAACAACTGGAAGACCCTGTTCCACCGGGATGGCGGCACCTACCCATGGGTGGTGGACCGTGTCGTGTTTCCCCTCATTACCCTGGTGCCCCCGATCGTGGTGGCCTTCTGCACCCACAACTTGGAGTCCCTTGTGGGCATTACAGGATCCTATGCTGGCACAGGGATCCAGTACATTGTCCCCGCCTGTCTTGTGTATTACTCAAGACGCCATCTGGAGCCGGTGGTGGGCAGGGATGCTGTCAACAAGCACCAGTCACCCTTCCGCCACGCCTTCTGGGTGTGGTTTGTTTGGTTGTGGGCCGCCTTCTGCCTCATGTTTGTCACAGCCAACATCATCCTAACTGACACCAAGAAATGAGAACTCACTGTTGCAAGAACAAAAAAAAACAAAAAAAATCTTTATCTGTTTGGCCAGTCTCTTCGTTCCTGTACACGAGGCCTTACTTGCTGCTGGTTGGACAGTGTGCCTTTTTATGGGACTTTTTTGTTGCATAAATTAAATGTAATATATCAAATTTGATAAAAGGGACCAAATGTCAGAGTGTGTTTTTGTTCCATCACAAAAGCTGGAGCAGTGCATGAAAACAAAGAAAGGGAAATTGTAAACGGTCATTTATTAAACGGATGTTTTGTCAACAACAAACACGTCATAGTCAAAGGGTCTCACAAGGATTTCTAAAAGTTATATCTGTTTGAGTTTGAATACTAAACCCTCACGTCCGGAAGAACGTTGGCTTGTTGGATTGTCGTTTTCGGAAAGTTGTCTTGACGAAGAAAAGGTTCATGGCAGGTTCGATGATCTGACTTGTTCCAGTAAAAATCTATAATAGAAAAAGAGCCTGTCGACATCCCGACTCGTCCTGTGTTGGCGTCTACACAGCTTGATAATTAAACCGGAACAGAAACTAATCGGCGAAGATCAGTCTTTCACGGCTGACATGTATCCATTCCTCCAAACTCCTCGTCCCCTCGCTTGTGAACAATGATGCTCCGTCCGTGACAGATAGGCTTCCATCTCTGTTCACCTGTAGTCCAAACACAGGCGGCATCTCTGCTGTCCTTTAACTGCTCAGCGCCCATTCATGACTCTGTCAGCCTTATACTGTATCCATCACACCTGACAATATAATAGTGATCTACAGTGCTGCAGCCAACATACGCCATACACTACCGACTGTAACACTTGGCAGCTTCTTCTCTGAGTCGTGCCTATGTTAACTTCATTATCACCCCGACACCTTAATCCTCGACCTGTCCTGATTTTTAGGTCCGTATGATCAACGAAACGCGTCTCAAAGACACTGTTAAGGATCCTCTGCAGAGTCTGTAGATCTCACTGTGGACTGGTTTGGTGTTTTGGGAACTATTTCTTCTGTAGAAAGTAGTTCCTCTGAAAACTAATCATCGTGTGGTGCTCTGGATTCTCCAGAGTAACAAGGGCCGAGTTCAGCTGCACTCTGTTAGCGTGAGTCTCAGAGACAGTTTTAGTGTCGCTTCACCAAAGTTCAGTGGTGTTGAAGACTAAAGAGCATCGTGCTTTGACCACAGAAAATAATCATGTCCGACTGGCAGAAAACTTGAACGTCAACATCAAATGCTGTGTTCAAAATGACCTGATGTACCTGTTCGCCACCAGCTGTGCGTAGATGTTCTTTTCGCTCTATTGAATGCCAATCACACAAATCTAGATTTCTGAAATCTCATTCTACTGCAATACTCATGCTACAAGTTAACTCAACGACAAACCTGATAAGACTTGGTTCTGATCGAATTAGTTTTCTCTTCTGTGTTTATGACTTGAAAACATTTTTAATCAGGATAAACTCTCCAAGTTCTTTAATTTTGTTTGTTTTTGGTCTGTGAAACAGGTTTGTTCAGCTCGCCAGCTCTCAGGGCTTCCGTACTTTAAAGTGTGTATGGATTTCAAATCAAATCAAATCAGATTTTATTTGTACAGTCCAAAGTCACAAAGTACATTTTCCTCTGAGGCTTTACAATCTGTACAGGGAGTGACACCCTCTGTCCTTAGACCCTCGGTTCCAGTGAGGAAAAACCTGCCCACAAAAACCTTTAACAGGGAAAAAAGGTGGAAGAAACCTCAGGAAGAGCCACAGAGGAGGGATCCCTCTCCCAGGACGGACAGACGTGCAATAGATGTCACGTGTACAGAACAAATCAACACAAACAAATTGTACAATTACAATGAATGATAAAATGACAATGAATTACAATGAATGATAAAATGACAATGAATTACAATGACTGATAAAATGATTACAGTAGCAGTGGAACCTGTGATAGAGACAGAGAGACACAGATGCTCAGCAGCAGCAAATCATCAACTAACTATAAACTGTGATAGAGATATGGCAGCAATAATGACAGTAGTAATATGTGTAGTGGACGTCATGCAGGACTCTGGCTCCCAATCTACTTTTGGAGACTAGAGGAACCACAAGGAACCCAGCGTCCTGAGAGCGCAGTGTTCTAGAGGGGTAGTAAGGTACTATGAGCTCTTTTAGATATGATGGTGCCTGACCATGAAGAGCTTTGTAAGTAAGGAGAATAATTTTAAATTCTATTCTAGATTTAATAGGTAGCCAATGCAAGGAAGCCAAAATGGGAGAGATGTGATCTCTGATCTTGGTTCCTGTCAGAACACGTGCAGCAGCATTCTGAATTAACTGCAAAGTTCTAAGAGACTTATTAGAGCAGCCTGATAACAAAGAGTTACAATAGTCCAGCCTTGAAGTAACAAATGCGTGGACTCGTTTTTCTGCATCCGCCTGAGACACGATGCGTCTGATTTTGCCGATGTAGATTTGAGTCAGTGCAATGATACAGCGTGGACATGCAGAGCTCTCGATTCTGTAATTATCGAATCTGTAATTAAGCTGCTTTGTTTTTTGAAGTCACATTATTTCTGAGCCTGTTGACTCCACGTACTGAGCACAAACTTTTTTTCTGTATCTTCTAAACAAATCAATAATCAGAATTTGTTGTTGCTGACGTTAGAAATAATCAGCTGAGCTTCGTCTCTACCTCACGGTCAGATACTCTCACGGTCGCCCCGGCTCTCCTCTAAATGTCTGAACTGATGCCGTTACCACAAAGGACACACACACACACAGTCGTCCACACTGCGACACATTTGTATTAAAATGCCACGACTGTTGTGGTCAATTAAAATGCAAGTACGAGGGCGTACAGGAGTTCGGTGGGTTGTGGAGCGCTTCGAGAGGCCGTGCAGCTTTTTCATCAGCTGCTGTAATGCAGTTTAAATTGAAAGGTAATGTTCTGTGACCTGGCTGTTTTTAAAAGCGCCACAACGCAGATTTTTTACTGGTGCATTGTGGCGTTGTTGGACTGTCTGAGGTTGCAGAGGCGATTCTGCATGATTTCTTTGTTTAGGTGAAGTCTGGACTCACGCGTCGAGCTTTACCTGTCAGGTTTGGGGCTGGGATTAGACGTGAGGGCGATCTGTAATCACATAAAACATTATTATGTCATTTACATGTTTACGTACAGTATGTTTGGTTTCCCGTTGTCCCTCTTCACCTGGAACATTTGAATAAAAGATACAAACACTTTAACCTTGGGTTGATATTTATAACTCAACGTAGAGACAAAGAAACGACTGTTTGTGTGAGTGAATGACTGTTGAACATGTTAAATTAAAGTTTTGAAATGTGCCTTTTTTTTTTTAAATGGGGTCGTTTTCTCGCCCTGAACTTCGACATCTGCATGTGAGCCATTTCTTCATTTAACCGACAATCAGCGTGCCCCTCGTCCTCCTCCTCGTTTCTCTTCTCTCGTCTTTAATTCTTTTCTTTGGGTTTTTATTTTTCATCCTTTCGCTTCGTGTTTTTTGCCGTTTGTTTACAGTAACTTGGCCAGCCTGTGATTCATTCATGTGGATGTTTACTGCTTTAATGGATGTTCTGTTCTATTTTTATGATTCACAAAGAAAATAAAAGCTTCATGTTCATCTGAACTTCATGAACTTCACTCACTTAAATTGTTTTTTCTTACAACCTGGGTCTTCTTTTGTAGTTTTTGCACTAATGCAAACAAAACTAAAGTCCAGTTACCTCTTTTATAATATCTAATGTCACTCTATGAGGCCAAAGGTATGTGAACGCTTTACCTGAGTACCGTAGTGTACTTCTGGGACTATTTTACCTGGTTTTGACCACAGACCTGGACAAGGTCTCCGTGACATCCCCCACAGGTTTCTAAAGAGCCGTTGTGTAGCTCTGTGTGGAGGCTCAGGTTGTCTCCATCTTGGCTGAATGAAGCCTCGTTACTGAAACCAGACATCTGTAACGACACCCACCTGTCAGTCAAAGCGTCCACGCTCTTAATCCTGCATAACTTTAAGCCTTAATATAATGTGAACAGGTGAGTTGTATATAAATTCACCCTCAGTACAGTTGTCATGAACGGGGAAATTAGCTACAGAGACCAAAACTGTTTTTTGTACCAGGCTGTAAACATGTTTATTTCTGCTGTGAAGTTGGACATTTGGACATGGGGACTTATGGAGACTGACTCACTTCTGGAGCCAGCCTCAGGTGGACGTTAGAGGAACTGCAGGTTGTGGCACAGTCCACCTTTGAATATTTTTTGGATTAGCCACACTGAGCTTCACAACGGCTCACAGAGACTACGTCCAGGTTTGATACAGTCTGTGGTTTCACCAGCGTGTCACCAGGGATGATTTATTTTATAATCATACAAATATACGTCTCACAAAACTGGGTTTTGGTCTTTGGCATTTTCTGTAAAGTTGGAGCCACATATTGAACTTATCTGAATCATTCTTGAAAGTTCAGCAACACAACTGACCATTAATAAAGAAAATTGCTGGAGATCGAAAATATCAACCAAAATCCACGTTTTAGTTTTTTTGTGTGTAAAGTCATTTCAGTAGTTTATGAAATGTTTCATTGGCTTTTCCACGTTTCAAAATGTTTTACTAGTTTTTAAGAAATCCTGCAAACAAACAAACCTGTAATGACGGAGACGATGAAAAACAGTGATGAACAGCGTCACAAACAGCAGGACGGCTGGAAGTAACTACAAAATATGACCCAGGTTCCAACAAATCTTCTTTTAAGAATCAATAAATCGAATTAAAATGTGGCACAGCGTCGTAATTACAGCAGGACGAGAGAGTTTAAACGGTTTCATATAAAACTCCTCCAGCTCCTAAATGACAAATCACCGTCTGGCCGCATTCCAAACAGTTTTGAGAAACAAATCCGGGATGCCGATAATAAAACGTGTAAGTTCCTCCTGGGAATTGAACTCATGAATCAGCTGCTTGTTTCTTTTTAGTCATATCACATTCAGTCGGCACTGTTTGTATTTGCTCTTCAGGTAATTGCCATCTTCTTTTTTTTTCACCCCAATCTTCCCTGGAACACCTCCGTTTTTTTATTTTTATTTTTTATTGACATACATTTTATTATCACACCTCCATCTCTGAATTTCAATCTGAGCACGGCGGCTCTGCTGTAATTTCATTCCCCCTCTGCTCTTTTATGTATGTGGGGTGTGCCTGCATGTTGGCTATATAATTGGAAATGCAAACTCGGCGCGGTTTAATTAATTCGCGGCCTGTTTAATTGCTGCCTGATTTATACGGGCTGGCGGAGCGAGCAGGTACCCAGCTGATGTTTGTTTTGCAGATGTTTTCATCTCCTGGGATGAAATTTTGGCATCAACATCTATGAAACGTCTTCACCTGAGCGTCAGCTGGAAGAATTAAACTCTTCTCGCTTATTAAAGAGTTCATGCTGAGCAGTTTGTATGCTGCTTTCACATATGAACCTTTATGACTCCTCATATTTGATGCATTTAACTTTTTCTTTTGCGGTTTGGCACTCCGCTGCAGGAGAGAGACGTTTGGGTCGAATCACTGTGCTGGACCTGGAGTGCAAAGAGAACCCACGATACCAGAACTACAAACACTGATGTGGTCTTTCTAGGTGGAATGAAGCCACGTGTTGGACCGTTCCTTCCTCTTCAACATGACTCCTTTTTGTTGTAAGTTTCCATCCAAGTTTTGGATGGGTCGTCAATCAGTCAGTCAAACTTTATTTGTATAGCATTGTATGTTGTTGTATGTTTGGTCCACTTTTTAAAGGACCTCAGATAGTCATTGAACTCTGGTCCTCCTAAAAACGTGGGTCTCAGGTCCACTTTGCCCTGAACCCTGGTCCGGTTTACTTGCAGTAAACCAAAGATCAGGAGACCTGCATGCAATGATGCATGACGTTGTTCAAAAGTACCAAACCAAATGAAGGGGTGAAATTCTTCGGCATTCCCAGCCCCAATCGAACCAGAAGAGTTCGACTATCTGCATCAATGAGCATCAGATCATCGAGCTGACAGGAAGTCAGACACAGAAATATAGAGAATCTGGTTGATTTTCAAAATAAAACTGCAGAACAAAAGAGATTTAACCACGTAGCTGCTTACTCGTGGTAGAAGCACATAAACTCACGTAAATCTGAGCAAGTTAGTCAAAGTGTGGCGGCGTGTAGAGCCATGTGATCATGAATCCGCCTCTTTGGATCGGATCAATCTGACGTCAGCTGACTGGACAGACAGGAAGTTTAATCCTGGCCGTCGTCTTCAGATCCGGTTGGACGGTCAGTGAAGTACTCCCAGGTTTGCCCTTTGGAGGAGACAGCAACACACACACACACACACACTGTACCATCTGCAGTCGGATCCATTCAGCTCCCAGCTTTATGACTCCATTTATTTACTCTGGCTGCTTCAGGTGCTGCTGAGAGACCTGCTCGCCCCCACAGGTGAGCCCTGGCGGTGGAGGCGATTATGACTCTATCAACCGGCCTTATTAGGAGCCGAGTCACAGGCGGACACGGTGTCCCCGTTTCAGACGACTCGTTAGGGTGTCGCGTGTTTCCTCTGTCCGCCGTCGTGCTGTACAGTGAAAGGTCGTGTTCACCTTGGCTCAGTGGCAGTAAACACAGCGGCTACAAGATAAGACACGAATGCTTCAGAGCGAAGCCAGTAGAATCAGACAGAGGCATTAAAAGTCGTGATCTTCCTCATCTGCCAACTCCTTTTGTTGCTTTCCAACATCATTCACATTTAATATTTCCCTGCCTGAGGTCTGCGGCACATTCGGAGCTCATTAGCAGCCAGGTGTAGTCTCATCATGTCCTGACAGATGGCTTTCTTTTAATTCCAGACAGATGCTTCCTTTTTTTTTTAATGACCTCTTTTTTTTTTTTGCCTCGCCGCTGTGAGCTTCATTAGCACAAACAGGCTCAGCAGAAGTCTTGGGGAGAGATCAGGGTCACAGAATTTTTAGGGATGGTAGCCATACCCTCCCTAAATGGAACGGGAGATCGACCGGCGGATCGGTGCGGCTTCTGCAGTGATGCGGACTCTGCACTGGTCCGTCATGGTGAAGATTTACCAGTCGATCTACGTTCCTACCCTCACCTATGGTCAGGAGCTTTGGGTAGTAACTGAAAGAATGAGATCGCGAATACAAGCGGCCGAAATGAGCTTCCTTCGCAGGGTGGCTGGGCTCTCCCTTAGAGATAGGGTGAGGAGCTCGGCCATCCGTGAGGAGCTCAGAGTAGAACCGCTGCTCCTCCGCGTCGAGAGGAACCAGCTGAGGTGGCTCGGGCATCTCGTGAGGATGCCTCCTGGACGTCTCCCTGGTGAGATGTTCCGGGCACGGGGAAGACCCAGGACACGCTGGAGGGACTATGTCTCTCGGCTGGCCTGGGAACGCCTTGGGGTCCCCCTGGGAGAGCTGGACGAAGTGGCCGGGGAGAGGGAAGTCTGGGCCTCCCTGCTGAAGCTGCTGCCCCCGCGACCCGACTACAGATAAGCGGAAGAAGACGGACGGACGGGCGGTAGCCAGACCCTCCGACAGGCTGATCATGGTGCAGGACGGAGGACGGAGGAGTGGACAAGGTGGAGGTCTGTCCCTGAAAACAAAACCAAACTTTCAGGACCGAAGAGGATTCACTCTTCCTGCTTCACTCCATCAACGTCTACTCTGGAGGAAGTGTGAATATTCGAGCTATCCTCAGGACTAAAAGTCAGTCCCAGATTTACTCTTCTAGCTCGCTCACTCTTCTCACTTCTCTCCTCGTAGCTTCCTCTGTCAACGTCCTCTTCTCCTCTGCCATAATGTCCATAGAAGCTGCTGAACATGTCTGGTTACATTGCCAGCTTTTCTTCTTCTTCCCGGTGGTCCAAACACAAACACTCCCCCCCGGTGCTCTGAGCTCACAGTCCAGGCAGCCCGGCTAACAAACTGATCTAACAGCAGCTACAGCATCAGTCCATAGAAGCTGCTGGGCCTGGTTACCTCCTCTTCTTCTTCCTGGTCGTCCATAACGCCTGTTGGTGCAAACACTCAGTTCGTCAGCTTGGCGGTGAGCTCAGAGCGACGGGTACCCGTCGCTCTGAGCTCACCGCCAAGCTGACGAACTGAGGCTAACAGCAGCTACAGGTCAGCAGTTTACTTCACTGTCCATCATAAACTCTGTAAATCACAGAGAGTTGAGGCGGACGGTTTTTACTCGCCTCTCTTCTTCTCTGGAGCTGTAGTTGAATATTCTGCCGGTGTCTTTGTATTAACTTTATTATTTCTTGTTGTGTTTGACTCGACACCTGTCGGGTTAACGGACACACAAACGTACAGCGATGGCTCGCGACCTCATCCTCTACCTTGACTGTAGATCAGCTTCTGTTTACTGATGTCAGGCTCCACAGATTGTTTCAATGCTGAGAATAAACCAGACTGTGTTAGAAAAAGAAGTTTTAAACAAAGTCCGAGTTCAAATCGATCATCAGCTCTTATTGTGAAGTCGAAATGAAAGTGAACTCGCAGACTTTGAATGACCACGGCGAGTCAAAGGTTTGCTGTGACTCACCGTGCGTTCATTAAACTGAAGGTGAACGGTCATTAAGGAAAAAACAAACGGTGGCTGCTCTGCCAATAAATAATCAATAATGTGAAACTGCAAGTCTGAAATGATGAAAGAGGAACTCGAACAAAGATTTTTTGGTCACTAGGGGGCAGCACAAGCTGTGAACGGCTGGTTCAAAGTGTTTCAGGTAACTCCGCCGTGAATCCAGGGACTTGCATGGGAACCGACTCGGAGGTCTGGTCGGTCTCCGTCTGCCCGGCGGTGACTGTTTGCAGAGAAACCACCTGAGCAAACACCCGACATGCCGCTGGTATTTTCTCTCTGCGTCACGTTGTCCGGAGGAACGTCCTCTAGACAAACACTCAGCTGAAAAAAAAAAAAAAACACATCGTGACAGGAATTCGGTTTCCTCAAGGATCTCCTCACCTTCTCTGTTTCCTTTAACCTTGAGAGGAGTCGTCGTGCTGCCAGCTGCTGACTAAGGACTTCAAGGACTTCAAGGCTTCTTGTTCTGAATGTGTTAAAAGATACAAGAAGTCTGATGATAGTCAGCAAACAGAAAGTGAAGCTTTCTTGTGGAACTTCTCCAAACTGATAAATGAGTTTTCCCCCTGCAGTCCTGGACCTCGCTGACGCTGACGGTCACAGTTTATTGGTCGTTTCTTCTCCTGGTTCCTCTGTGGAGTTCAAACGTGCCAAAAGTAAAATCTCCAGGAGCAAAGCAGCAATGATTTTATAGAAATCTTTGGATTGAAGAAGTGCAGATTAAAAAGAACAAAGTGTCGTTTTTTATTGGCGGCTTCAGGTCAAATATCTGGATCAGTTTCCAGAAAACTCAAAATGTGTTTGAATGGTTTCAAGTACTTTTCCAAACCTCTGCTGGGCGGATTTAGAAACTTTTGTTTTGAGTTTTGTTGCATATGAAATTAACAATAAGTTTTGAAAGGTTGAATCATAAAATCTGGTGAAGTAACTTAAATATTTTGGGATGTTCACTGTTTAATAAACTCTTCCTCTCAGTTTGTTTGTCAGGCCTTCAGGCTCGGACGTGGATTTCCGTGGATAAACTCGACTGACTCCGTCAGAGCTGTGTGAAGCCTCCTCATCCATCAGTGTGTGTGTGTGTGTGTGTGTGTGTGTGTGTCACATTGTCATACATACACATGTAAACTCAAACAGCAGCTTGTTTTATTAAAATGTTGAAACAAACATCATGGTTGTGACTTCACTGCAGCCTCTGCGCCTCGTCCCTGCAGGCGGTGCTCGTTGAGTTTCAGGTGTTTCATGTCGACTCCGTCATGTGACACTTTGACCTGCAGGTGAGTTGATGACTGGCTCTATAAGTAACGCCTGTTTCCTCTTGACTTCCAGATCAGGAACATCTTGCAGAGCGAAACGTTACGTGCACATGTGTTTTATATTTATATTTTGGCATCAAATGTTGGTGCTGAGCTCGTCATTGACTCCAAATAAATATAAACATAGTGTACACAGAGTACTACATACTGTAGAAGTGTACTAACTGGAGTATACAAATTGAGATACAGTACATGAAACTACAAAGTCAACTAAATACATGTTGACCAAACAATTATATTTATGTCTTCAAAAGAAGAGAGAGCAGCTGTTTGATTTTATTCCTGCTCTCATGTTGATGCACGAGCGTCTCCGTGCAGGTTGATGTTTTACTGACAAAGATTGATCCGTGTTTTTCTATAAATCCTGAATGAATCAGCAGTTAGAGTGTCATTCATAATCGCTGTTAGCAAGAGGAAAGTGGTTTCTGTTAATCGGCCATAAAATGAACCATCAAACCGCCGCTGCACATGAACTGCTTCATATCTGTGAGTCCAGCTCCTCTTTAAAATTCTCCTCCACGCCCGGCTCTGTTCACCGAGGGGTGAATTCAGGGCCACACCTGAAGGAAACCTGTGGGAAGGTTAACAAAAGTTAATTATTTAATATGTAACTGTCCTCCTGAGGGTAACACAGGCGACTGCTAATCATCATTCACGATGTGCTCTTTGGTCATTAGAGGTTCGAGGCTGCGTCGTGCCGGATGCCGAGCGGGGACAGAAATCAGCGACTCTGAGTGGAAAGCTGCTTATTCCAAAAAAAGAAAATGAATTATACAAAAACAGACTGCTACAGCGCCACCTGTTGAGACTACACCAAGCAGCAACCTCCATGGCTGCGAATGAGGAAATCCCTCTTGTCAGTCTCCATAAGTCCCCATGTCCAAATGTCCAACTTCTGGCACTTCTGCATTCATTGCTGCTTGGAGCTTTTGGAGCAACATGCTGCCACGTAGACAGCGCCTTTTTCAGGGACGGCTTTGCAGATTAAGTGTTTAAAATGAGCTCCACCTTACGGTGGCCGGGAACCCTCAATGCTGCAAATAAAAGAAACTCTGCAAACAAAAAGAAACAGCGCTACAAATATAAGAAACGCTGCAAACAAAAAGAAACAGCGCTACAAATATAAGAAACGCTGCAAACAAAAAGAAACGCCGCTGCAAATAAAAAAGAAACGCTGCTGCAAATAAAAAAGAATCGCCGCTGCAAATAAAATGCATCAGTAAGTCCAAAAATATATATAAATACGTAATATTTTTTATGCATACTGACATCGTGTATGATTAATTTTGTAATTTTTCTGTCTGGCTTAAACTTCATATGTAGTATTAAAGTTGGACACACGATCAGTCTAACAAGCGTCTTCACGTTTCCACTCGTGAGCCTTCGATGTTGTGTTAAAGTGAATCTAATGATCTGAAGTGAGCAGCTGCTCCTGAGCAAAGAGCCAGCTGGCCCAGTCACAGTTCGTCACTGTCTGTGGCTGATTCACTGGTTGACGTTGATAAAGTGTTTCACTGTCTTCTTCCTGCTAGAGAAACAGGAGTTTCACTGTTTTTGGCGTCTGTACAGCAGCTTTCTCGAAGGTCGAAGGTGCTGCTGCATTCTGACAGACCGCCCCCTCCTCGTTTTCCAGGAGCTTCCGTCAGGACGCGAGCCTGACACCGGCCCGTCCACCGAGGATTAAGTGACAAAGTTTGGATTGATGTGGTTGGACAGCAGGGGCGGCAGGGTCGTGGAGTCACCTCCACGCTCCTCATTAGGATTCACCGCTCGAATGCAAAATGGTGAAAGTGACAACGGCTTAAAGCCCAGAGTGATGATGCTGAAACAGCCGCAGTGGGACACCAGACATGGAGCCACCGCGGTCACTGACAGACCTCAGGGTCCCACACAGGGTCATTTACACCAGCTGCCTCTGTCGGACACATTATGCACCGGTAATGTGAGTATTTTATGGTGGAGGACCACCACACCTGGAACAAAGACCACCTCACCTGGAACAAAGACCACCACACCTGGAACAAAGACCACCACACCTGAAACAAAGACCACCACACCTGGAACAAAGACCACCGCACCTGGAACAAAGACCACCGCACCTGAAACAAAGACCACCGCACCTGAAACAAAGAACACCGCACATGGAAAAAGACCACCGCACCTGAAACAAAGACCACCGCATCTGAAACAAAGACCACCGCACCTGGAACAAAGACCACCGCACCTGAAACAAAGACCACCGCACATGGAAAAAGACCACCGCACCTGGAACAAAGAACACCGCACCTGGAACAAAGACCACCGCACATGGAAAAAGACCACTGCACCTGGAACAAAGACCACCGCACCTGGAACAAAGACCACCGCACATGGAAAAAAAACACCGCACCTGGAACAAAGACCACCGCACATGAAAAAAACCACCGCACCTGGAACAAAGACCACCGCACCTGAAACAAAGACCACCGCACATGGAAAAAGACCACCGCACCTGAAACAAAGACCACCGCACCTGGAACAAAGACCACCGCACCTGGAACAAAAACCACCGCACATGGAAAAAGACCACCGCACCTGGAACAAAGACCACCGCACCTGGAACAAAAACCACCGCACCTGGAACAAAGACCACCGCACCTGAAACAAAGACCACCGCACATGGAAAAAGACCACCGCACCTGAAACAAAGACCCCTGCACCTGAAACAAAGACCACCGCACATGGAAAAAAAACACCGCACCTGGAACAAAGACCACCGCACATGGAACAAAGACCACCTCACCTGGAACAAACACCACCGCACCTGGAACAAAGACCACCGCACCTGGAACAAAGACCACCTCACCTGAAACCAAGACCACTACACCTGGAACAAGGTTTAGTGTACTGAAGGATCTTGGAAGTCATTGTTGGAAACTATTTGGAAAAGGCAGAGTGATTGGACAAACCATGTGTCTCTCACCATCAGTTCTGGTCCTGGCGTTCCTGTAAACCTCCTCCTCTTCTTGCTGGTGGTACAAACACCAACACTCCCCCGGCGCTCTGAAACTGAGCTAACGAATCTGCGGAGCAGCCGGAGGACATCAGAGGGAAAACCAGAAAACATTTCCTCCATAAAATATGATCCAGTTTCACCAGAATCAGTGAAATAGTTGCTGCTGTGTGACTTAGTGCCGTAAAGCGTTACGTACTTCTCCCGACCCGGAGCCCAAAGTTACATAGTGTGAGAACAGACGTACGAATGACAGAGACACCGTTCAGCTGATCACAGGTCAGTGTGGGTCAACAGGGTTTTGGACCACAGTCACCTGTAGGAGGTGCTGCAGCTGCTTTAGACCTTTCAGTGTGTTGTGTTTTCATACTGTACATATTTAAAATATATTTTCATGCATCAGTTGTTGTTGTTGTTACACACCGTCACGACGCTGCACTGACCCACTTTACCTCCAAGCAATCATTCCCGTCTCATCCTCCCTCATGCTGTCACACTCCCATGTTTCCTGTGTGTGTGTGTGTGTGTGTGTGTGTGTGTGTGTGTGTGTGTATTAAGGCCTGGATTTATGCATGAGCGTGCCTACAAGCTTGCATGAGCTGAGAAGATTCCTGAGATCATGCAGCTTATCCCACAGTCTCACTGTTACTTAAAGCAGATTAAGATGTTCTGCGCCGCATCACTCGTCATAAGTTTTGGACTTCCCAGCATTCCCCTGGTGACCGAGCTTCCTCCCCGATCTCAAATCCACGGCCTCAGGTACCGCCTGCTTCTGCTGCCAGGGCATCCATCGATTTACGATATCAACGACTGCGGCAGAATGTAGATGAGACATGTTCTCGCCTGTCAGTTAGTAATTAACATTGAGTCACGGCGTAGATGACTCGGGTTAAACGTCTGATTTAGCTTCAACTACATGAAGTTTTTATCACAGAAGTTTAAAGAAAGTCCTGGAGCAGCTGATATTCTGAAGAGACAAGTCTGCCACCGTGGATTTGCATGTCTGCGCTCCCAATTAAACTCTCGTTGCCGGGATTTTCTCACAGGCTCGATGTTCAATCTGTCGTCGTGTCTTTGAATTTTTTTTTACAGGAGCGTCATTTGGGATTCAGGTTGCGGTTCAAATGAATTGATGACATCCTGTACTCCCCTCCTCCTCCTCCTCCTCCTCCTCCTTCGTCTGATGCCATCTGTCCCTCCTGTCTCCGTCCTCTGCTCGCTGCTCCCTGCATTGTGTACAGCAGTGCACCGCTTTGTTTGTTTGCTGTCGTGAAATGCCGAGGTTTCTCCGAGGGTTAGCACCTCAGTCGAAAGCTTTGACCCTGCAGCAGCTGCTTTGTACTGTGTGACATGAGACAGGAGGAATCATGGGAAGGGAGGGAGCTCATTTCTGCAGACGCCATCACAGCTGAGACATTTTATTGTCAAACAGCTGATATCCAACTCTTAACACCTCAACATTTGATCCTCTGAACATCACAAGTCTGTGTTGCGTCCTCAGTGTCTGTGAAATGAAGCCACAGACTGCAGTTCCTCAATCGTCCACTTGAGGCTGGCTCCAGAAGTGAGTCAGTCTCCATAAGTCCCCATGTCCAAATGTCCAACTTCACAGCAGAAATAAACATGTTTACAGCCTGGTACAAAAAACAGTTTTGGTCTCTGTAGCTAATTTCCCCGTTCATGACAACTGTGCTAAGCTAACAACGAGCTAACAATGAGCTAAAACAAGCTAACAATGAGCTAACAACAAGCTAACAACAAGCTAAAACAGGCTAACAATAAGCTAACAACAAGCTAAAACAAAATAACAACAAGCTAACAACGAGCTAAGACGAGCTAACAACAAGCTAACAACAAGCTAAAACAGGCTAAAGAGATAACCAGCTAAATCAAAAGAAACACAAGCTAAAACAAGCTAAAACACTAAAACAAAATAACAACAAGCTAAAGAGATAACCAGCTAAATCAAAAGAACACAAAGCTAAAACAAGCTAACAACAAGCTAAAACAAAATAACAACAAGCTAAAGAGATAACCAGCTAAATCAGGAGAACACAAAGCTAAAACAAGCTAACAACAAGCTAAAACAAAATAACAACAAGCTAAAGAGATAACCAGCTAAATCAAAAGAACACAAAGCTAAAACAAGCTAACAACAAGCTAAAACAAAATAACAACAAGCTAAAGAGATAACCAGCTAAATCAGGAGAACACAAAGCTAAAACAAGCTAACAACAAGCTAACAACAAGCTAAAACAAGCTAACAACAAGCTAACAACAAGCTAAAACAAAATAACAACAAGCTAACAACAAGCTAAAACAAGCTAACAACAAGCTAACAACAAGCTAAAACAAAATAACAACAAGCTAACAACGAGCTAAGACGAGCTAACAACAAGCTAAAGAGATAACCAGCTAAATCAGGAGAATACAAAGCTGAAACAAGCTAACAACAAACTAACAACAAGCCAACAATGAGATCACAACAAGCTAAAACAGGCTAACAACAAAATAACAATGAGCTAAAACAAGCTAACAACCAAGCAGCACCCTCTGTAGCAGTATATGAAAGCCATTTATAAGTGCCAAAAACTGCAGTTCCTCTAACGTCCACTTGAGGCTGTCCTCATAAGTCCCCATGTCCAAATGTCCAACTTCACAGCAGAAATAAACAGTTTTACAGCCTGGTACAAAAACAGTTTGGTCCTGTACAATTTCCCCGTTCATGACAAACTGAACTGAGGGTGAATTATATACAACTCACCTGTTCAGGTTATATAAGGCTAATTTATGCAGGATAAGAGTGTGGACGCTTTGATGACAGTGGGTGTGGTTACAGATGGTTTGTTTGAGCAACCAGGCTTCATTCAGCTCCGCTCTATAACCATTTTAGATATTCGGGAGGCGGCGGAGGCAGGACCGCCCAGACGGAGCGACCAGAGCGACCACACGGAGCTTCACAACGGCACTTTGTCACGACTGCATCCATGTTTTCTACAGTCTGTGGTGATCCTGTCTGTTTTCTTCTACTGTCAGTCACCTTCAGTTCAAACTCAACTTTATTTGTCACTTTAACCACGAGAAAGCAGCTCAGTGAAATAAACAGGTTGAATGCAGGGAGTTCATTTAGAGACAGTTTCAATGAAAACATGAAGACTTGCAGTCTGTGTAATAATCCCTTTATTGACTGAGACACAAACTAAATGTTGTTTCTTCATTGAATCCACATATGTACAAAAAGAATGAATCATCTCCTATTGATTCTGATCATACAAACTAAAGTAATCTGAGCAGTGATAGCCTCCATGGCTAAACAGACAGGAAGGAGCCCACCTAAAGAAACAAAATTTACACAACCACCAATGAGAAGAGGGCAAAGTACCGCCCACAGTGTTTGATTGACAGTGAAGAATGCCACAACATCAGCTGTCAGCAACACATGATGGAAACAAAACAAGCTGAAGACAGAAACACAGAATTTAACCCTTCAATGACTTCTGTCTATTTCACTTCACACAACTCAGCAGAGGATCCAGAAATAAATCCGAATCCAGCATAGAGAGGCGGATGTGAACGTGGTCTGGACTCTGTGGAGGAGAGTCATGGTTTGCAGAGCTGCTGTAGAAGGACAGAATACCTGCACTGTGATCAGGTACACTCCAACTCTGGAGACGAGACCTGAGACGGGAGTTTGACTTTGTTGTAACAAAGTAATAAATGTTGTGCCACAATATAACACCAAGATTTGTCATGAATCCAAATGCACATTCATCTGAGTTCCCTGCTCTGCTGAATTCTTGTATGTGACTGCTACATTAACTCTTCCCTCCCACTCCACCTCCAGTAACAAAGTCCAGTCAGTCTCTCTCTACTCAGGACCTGAAACCCAATAAGTGAATCTGTCTGGGTGACTAGAATAAGACTGATGTTTTTTCATTACTGTCACTTTTCTGTTCCCCTCAGATAATAACAGCCTGTGTTTGCTGTGTTTGGATCCAGTGTGAGTTCACGTGAATATTTAAGAACTCAGCTCTGGTCTTGGGCTCTGGTTCTGGTCCTGACAGTGAAACATGGACTTCAGTGTCTGTCAGTGAGATGTTTGTCCTTTGGTACCTCAGAACGGTCCTGTAGTTTACTCTGAGCTCTGACACAGCAGCTGTCACATCCAAAGTCCCTCAGAGGACGGATATTGATTGGGATGAGTCTGTAGATTGGCTGAGTCGTGACAGTGAGGGGTATTGTGGAAAACTGGTTGTGTCCTCTGTGTGTGAGAGCTTCTTCAGCTCAGCGTCTTCCTCTCAGCTCAGTGATCCCTGTCCAGCTCTTCCTGAAGATCTTTGACTCGACTCACTTCAGTTTTCCTGCTGGATCTGACCTGCTGCTTCACATCAGACCTCTTTTCTTCCATGAGACGGATCAGCTCAGTGAAGATCTTCTCACTGTCCTCCGCTTTATCAAGCAGAGTCATTGATAGCCTCCACCTCCTGTTGGAGCTCCTTCACATCTTTCTCTCTGTCCTGGATTCTCTGTGGATGTTTAGTCGACTCACCTCGAGCTCTCTCTGCCTCCAGTCCTTCTGCTGCAGCTGAGACTGTGTGGCCTTTATGTTCCATCCACAGGCAGAGATAACAGATACACTGCTGATCATTACGGCAGAACATCTCATCACCTCATCATGACGAGAGCAGATTTCTCCTGGAGCTTCTTGGAGGGCTCCACCAGCTTGTGTTTCTTAATGGAGCTACATCATGATGAGGCTGGAGGTGTTTCTACAGTAAGAGCCAGACAGGCCAGACAGGACTTCAGAGCTTTCAGTTTTTCTCCCAGTGCAGAAATCACAGCCACATCTTCAGGTCCAGCATGCAGTGATCATCAGGAGCAGCTTGGAGTCCAGTCTTCTTCAGTTCCCCCACAAAGCTGCTAACATGGTGTTTTTCTTCAGGAAGGCCTCAGTGTGAAGGTCTGCCTACACTGAGGGCAGCTGGTGGATTCTCTTCTCATCCTCTCCATCCCAGAAGTTTTGAATACAGTTCATGCAGTAGCTGTGTCCACAGGAATAGTCACCGGATCCATCAGTAGATCCAGACAGATCGGACAAGAGAAGGTTTTCCCGGTCCAGTTTATTCCTTGTGCGCCATTTCTCCTCTCCCGTCGACGACTGTCTGAGTTTGACTTCCCAGAAAAACTAGTTTGAGCTCTGATCCAACAAACATGCGGCCTGTCAGCTGACACGTCAGCACATGGTTGGTTCCACCCATCTTCAAACTGTAGATCTGAGGGGGAGGGAACCAAGGAAACATGAGCAGAGAGGAGTGGCCTGTGGTTTGAGAGGCGGAAGAAGAGGGAGGGCTTATCAAGAGCTGAGTCATCCAGGAAGAGGAGCTTGTAAATGATCGTAGAGTTCATACACTTGATCGCTGTGAAGAAATAGTTCATGTTAAAGTCACCTGGAAATGAGTCCAAAAGAAACAAGAAGACTTTTCTAAAACACGCTGATCTGAAGGTGAAATAAAGGTAAATCCTCCAGTCAGTGACAACATCAGCCCAACAACCACAATAAAGGCAATCATTTCATCTTCTCATCTTCAGTGATGAAATCCTCGACTGTCTGTAAAAGTGACTGTCAGAGACGAGGACTAAAAACACAGGAGCATCACCAGCTGCCATTTTGTCACCTTTGTTTTTTCTTTGGAAACCAGTGAGTTCAAATGTATTACACACGTTACTGTAAATATTAAACAGTATGTAAAGTAGTTCAAGTTTGCACAACCAAAACCTATAACGCAACAAACTCCAGAAAAGTGAGTCAGTGTCCATAAGTCCCCCATGTCCAAATGTCCAACTTCACAGCAGAAAGTAAACATGTTTACAGACCTGGTACAAAAAACAGTTTTGGTCTCTGTAGCTAATTTCCCCGTTCATGACAACTGTGCGAAGCTAACAACGAGCTAACAACAGGCTAACAACAAGCTAACAACAAGCTAACAACAAGCTAAAACAGGCTAACAACAAGCTAAAACAGGCTAACAACAAGCTAAAACAGGCTAACAACAAGCCAAAACAAGCTAACAACAAGCTAACAGTGAGCTAAAACAAGCTAACAACAAGCTAACAACGAGCTAAAACAGGCTAACAACAAGCTAACAACAAGCTAACAACGAGCTAAAACAGGCTAACAACAAGCTAACAGCAAGCTAACAACGAGCTAAAACAGGCTAACAACAAGCTAACAACAAGCTAACAACAAGCTAAAACAGGCTAACAACAAGCTAAAACAGGCTAACAACAAGCTAACAACAAGCTAACAACAAGCTAAAACAAGCTAACAACGAGCTAAAACAAGCTAACAACAAGCTAAAACAGGTTAACAACAAGCTAAAACAGGCTAACAACAAGCTAACAACGAGCTAACAACGAGCTAACAACGAGCTAAAACAAGCTAAGACAAGCTAACAACAAGCTAACAACAAGGTAACAACGAGCTAAAACAAGCTAACAACGAGCTAACAACAAGCTAACAACGAGCTAAAACAAGCTAACAACAAGCTAACAATGAGCTAAAACAGGCTAACAACAAGCTAAAACAAGCTAACAACGAGCTAAGACAAGCTAACAACAAGCTAGCTAACAACGAGCTAAAACAAGCTAACAACAAGCTAACAACAAGCTAACAATGAGCTAAAACAAGCTAACAACAAGCTAACAACGAGCTAACAACAACTATGTTGCGTCCAATGGGACTATCTGGTCATGGTAACCAAAACCAAGCCATTGAACTGGTTTCGCTTTGTTTGTTTTGACTATTGGGGTTTCGGAATAATGGGCTGGTGGAACAATGGTATAACAGCTTTTAATCTCTCAACGAGCTAAAACAAGCTAAGAACAAGCTAACAACAAGCTAACAACGAGCTAAAACAAGCTAACAACAAGCTAAAACAGGCTAACAACAAGCTAAAACAAGCTAACAACAAGCTAAAACAGGCTAACAACAAGCTAACAACAAGCTAACAACAAGGTAAAACAAGCTAACAATGAGCTAAAACAAGCTAACAACAAGCTAACAACAAGCTAACAACAAGGTAAAACAAGCTAACAACAAGCTAACCAGCTAAAACAATCTAACAACCATGCAGCACCCTCTGTAGCAGGTATATGAAAGCCATTTGTAAGTGCCAAAAGCTGCAGTTCCTCAAACGTCCACTTGAGGCTGGCTCCAGAAGTGAGTCAGTCTCCATAAGTCCCCATGTTCAAATGTCCAACTTCACAGCAGAAATAAACATGTTTACAGCCTGGTACAAAAAACAGTTTTGGTCTCTGTAGCTAATTTATACAGGTGGGTGTGGTTACAGATGGTTTGTTTGAGCCTTTCGTGTGCATTTTCTGTGTTCTGCTTCTGTCTCGGCCAGGACACTCTCACAGTTAAACAAACAATTATTTAAATAAGTCCTTGTCTTTCTCTTGACCAAAGTTCATAAATCACAGTAAATTATTTTCATTATTGATTAGCCTATTTTTTTTACTTTATGCTTATTCATTTCAAAACTCATTAAAATCTAAAAAATGTCAAGAAAAAGTGAAAAATGGAGCCTATGGTGACATTTTTAAATGTCTTGTTTATTGAACCAAGAGTCCAAAAATATGTAATTTCAAATTATATAAAACAAAGAAAAGCAGAGAATCCTCAAACTTCAGAAGCTTGACGGTTGATCGATTCATTGACAAATCACACTCCTGGTTGAATGTGTTTTGTGATTGAATGTGATTTTACTTATACCCATAAAAAGCCAAGGAGAGTCTTCATATCAGAGGACTGTAATTATTTTTCCCCTCTTCTACGCTTCGATAAGCTTTTCTTACCTTGCCGACTTGCCCTTGGTCTGGGTCAGTCCTGCCAAAGCTCGTGTGTGCAGGGTACAAATTGATAGCAGGCTTTGGACGTCATATCTAATTAGTCTCCAGGTGCCGTGTTCCCCCTTCATCCCACCACCATCTCTCCATGACTTTGGTCCATTAATACCAACCTCGGCCTTCAATTTGTTCTCACCCAAATGACTTACGGCTGCTTTAATCATGCCCCACATGTGCCGACAGACGACAAGAATTCACCCCAACGGTCATTTGTCCCATGTAAACGTCAGCTCGCTTGTACGCAGTCACCTCTGCTTGATGTGCAGGTATTTTGAAGAATATTCTGGATTAATTGATCTTTCTCCAACCCTCGCCACTCACAGCTACGTTTCAGTTGACGCACAGCAATTTACAATGAAACCGTGGCACATTTACAACTCAAATTTCTCGGTAATTTTTTGGTCTTTTGTTTTTTGTTTTTGGTACAATATACTACAGCCACCATTTCTATCATAACGTTAACTATATGAAGTCTCAGTGTTACGACCACTGAGCTGATTTACAACGGACAAGGAGGAATATCAATAAACACTCAAGTTACAAACTTCCATCGTGGTTTCACAACTTCAACATGCAAAGAAATCAGAGCTTGACTGGACTCAAGTGTTTAGTTATGTTTGCTTAACTTTGACGTTGAACTTTGAGTTCACACATGATGCAGCGACTCAGCTCTCCACTGCTGTCCCTCAACAACGCCACCTCTCCGGATGAACGACAACATGGGATCGTAAATCTGAGCTGATTCCTGGCTTCATATCACCACGCAAAAAAGCTGCAGCTCTAAAAATGAGAACCTTGGACACTGAACCCAACGAATTCACCTTATTTACCTCTTTAACTAACTCTGTATAACATAAATATACTAAAACTTACATCATATAAATCAGTTTCTACCATGTCACAGCTTATTGATCATAAATGAGACAAACAGATCTGTTCCCCTGGGAGGAGGATGACATATGCTACTGGATAGATTTTTTTAGAAGTGTTGAAGGAAAGTGAAATATCACTTTAATATCCCGTCCAAACAGCTCGCTGCACCGCAATGATCCACAGGTTTGTCCATTTGATAAACAGAACTGCCCTTGCTGTCTCAGTAATCTGAGCCGGTTTGCTTGAAAGCTCTCCAAGGACCAAAGGATACGTCTGTTTTTATGGCTGGTATTTACAAAGACGCGACACAGTATTTGTCCCTCTGAAACGTTGCTCCTGTCTCTGAAATTGTCTTGAGATTTACTCCCGTCCTTCTCTTCTGGCTGCGGCAGCCTGGTTTCTTACTGTCGTGGGCGACCGGCGCTCCTCTTCCCCTCTCGAGGGATTCTGGGAAAAAGTGTGTTTATATCTCTGCTAATGCATCTCAGCATGTGTGAGACACTGGTCGTCTCACAGCCGTGGGAGCGGTGAAGATCAGATGCATGATAAGCGTCCTCCGGATTCAACCTGAGCTTTCTTAACTCCTCTTGTTCGCCCTGACTCCTAATTGGTGTTGGATGCTGTCTTTGCTCGTCAATTAAAAGGGCGAGAGTGGCATGGAGAGGTGGGCTGGTTGGCAGAGAAGTGTGGGAAGATTTTCCCATCAGTGTCAGATTTCATTCTGAACATCAACAGAAGTCCTGAAAGAGAAAATCCAATGCTAACAGGGAGCATTAATTGGATCCTCCACGGTGGATTGGGATGACCAAACAATTGAACAGGTTTGGTTTGGTTTCAGAACCAAAACTACCTAATAGTCTGGAAAATATCCCATTGGATGCAACTAAGCTGCAACTATGTTGCGTCCAATAGGACTATCTGTTCATGGTAACCAAAACCAAGCCACTGAACTGGTTTCGCTTTGTTTGTTTTGACTATTGGGGTTTTGGAATAATGGGCTGGTGGAACAATGGTATAACAGCTTTTAATCTCTCATGTGAAATGAATGAAAAAATGTAACCGTAATGATCAGTGCTAATGTATGTTTGGACCCCAATGCACGCAGTAATTATGGGACACTTGCCCAGCACGTTATGGATGAGCACATTATTTCTCATGTTGTCGGCGTCCCTCAGCTATTCCCTTGCAGGCCTTGGTGTGTTCACACGTGGAGGAAAACCCTGATTGCACCGCCTTGGCTCAGCCTTGGAGGACAAGCCCGGTCTGTCAAGCGGCAACAAGCCTCCCAACAAGCCACTCGGCTCAGATCAGTCGAGCAAAGTGAACATGACGATGAATCAAGGGCCCTTCAGCTGTCATACAGGCCTCTGTTAAGCACATGGTGTGAAAATTACCCCGCTGTTTAAAGCATTAGTTAGTGTTGGTGTGGCTGAGAAGAAAATTGTTCCCAATGAACAGCAAACCCCTCCAATGGACCCCTGCAACAAAGGAGAGTTTGGGCTGATGCTTCACACTAAGCTCCTATAACAGCCTACATGTGAAGTTTCACATCATATCATGTGATATCAAGAAAATATACTCAGGCGCCACCTTTGAAGCCTGAAGGCGAAGCTTGTTTTTAGGTTTCAGCCAAAAAAGACGTTTTCATGTCCAACCCAATTCCCAAATGAACTCTACACCTCTGAAAGGTACATTTAATCGCATGAACGGTGGCCTCTATTTATCAGGACGTGGAGAAAGGTCAGTAGCAGAAAGTTAAGAAAAGAAACTTTTAGATGAAGCTGCTTTTCTTGGGGAATATCCATTTTAGGCTACCTTTATATACTCAACTAAACCATTGGTTCCCAATCATTTTAGCTTGTGACTGCGTACAAAAACATTGTGTAGTTGGGCCCTTTGTCACATTTCAGACGTCTATAAGTTGTTAACAGTTTGACTAAACAGAAATTTCTTCTTTAAACTTTTTGGGTTGTTTTATTTAGGACCTGTCAAAAATCCCAAAGAGGTCACATTCTTAATATTTCACAAAAAAGTAACGATTCAAAAAAAAAATGAATACAAGAGATGCAGCAAAACTTTTCTTCTTTCCTCTCCCATTAATCATCTCAAAACTCCTCAGATTTATCTTGTGACCCTTTGGATGGACCCGACCCCTTCAATGGGAACCAGTGGACCTGCTTATACAACCATGCATCAGTATTAACAATCAGTACTACGTCTGACTACTTGTACTGAAGTATTTCTCCATGCCTTTTGTCGTATTGGTGCTTCTATTTAAATAAAAGGTCTGAGTACTCTTGGTTTGAGAGGCTGCATTTAACTTTTTGGAGCAAATTGAAAATCAAAGGAGGTTGGTCACGGTTGAGGTGAAGACTCCACGGTAAACATTATGATGATATAGCTGCTTCACTGTCAGCATTCTGCATATTGCCTTCATTATGCAATCAGTTCCTTGTGGGAAAATGCATTTTACTCACTCTCTGTGTCACATTTTAAAAGCTGCATTTCTAAAGGAAGGTTCAGCCTGAATACAAAACGAATCTTGAAGTCAGTGGAGGGGATGTAAATTCTTAGGCGGAGGGAATCAAGGCACAGACGTGTGAAGCTGAAATGCGTTGTCGTGTGTTGCTACATGTCTGTCCAGTTGGTCTGTTGGCTGAGGCAAACGGTCAATCCGAGCACACCTGAAGACATCGTGATCGTGAGTGATGGCGACATGATATGCAGATCTTGCAGCAGAGGTGGTGATGGCCCTTTCAGACAAACGTGCATGACATATTAAGCTTTTTGCATCATTTAACAGCGGTACAGTAGATGCTACAGTTTTAAGAGTTTTTGGATCTGCAGGAAAGGATGAAACCAACTGACCTTAGTCATCAAGCTTTGTTTTATGATTTAAAGTATTTACTGTAGATTTGATCTATACTTTTCTATTTCACTATCTTGAACCCCTCCATATATTTTCAAACTCTTTTGTTTCTCTCCCTGTCCCTCCAGGCTCTCAGGAGAATCATAATCCAGATAATTTTACCGACGCTCTGACACTCGCACGCCACAAGCTGTAAATCCACCGACTTGTTCTGCTAATAGCCGGAGGAGGAACGTCGTTAAGTCTGCGTGTAACGGCTCATCGCTCCGCTAAGTGACCAAAGTCATTTGAAAAAAAGGCAAACTATTTTTCCATTTACTTTTACCTATAGGGCACTGTGAAAAGCCAGCAGAGTGAAGAGAAACCCAACAGTTTGTTTTTACAGTACCATGAAACAGAAAGTCCTCTTTCTGCCGACTACAGTCGACCACAAAAGGAAGTGCTGGTTTGTAATGCTGATCTACGGGTATACAAAGCACTTGTAGCGCCTCGTGACAGATGTGTACCTCTAATTTACTGGGAAAGTAATCACCCTGGGATAACTAGCCACTGGTGCTAAGTGGGATTCATTAAGGCTGTGATTGGTGTCATCAGTTGGTTTAACCAGGTAGCTTTGCACCATAATGATCAGTGCTAATGTATGTTTGGACCCCAATGCACGCAGTAATTATGGGACACTTGCCCAGCACGTTATGGATGAGCACATTATTTCTCATGTTGTCGGCGTCCCTCAGCTATTCCCTTGCAGGCCTTGGTGTGTTCACACGTGGAGGAAAACCCTGATTGCACCGCCTTGGCTCAGCCTTGGAGGACAAGCCTGGTCTGTCAAGCGGCAACAAGCCTCCCAACAAGCCACTCGGCTCAGATCAGTCGAGCAAAGTGAACATGACGATGAATCAAGGGCCCTTCAGCTGTCATAGAGGCCTCTGTTAAGCACATGGTGTGAAAATTACCCCGCTGTTTAAAGCATTAGTTAGTGTTGGTGTGGCTGAGAAGAAAATTGTTCCCAATGAACAGCAAACCCCTCCAATGGACCCCTGCAACAAAGGAGAGCTTGGGCTGATGTTTCACACTAAGCTCCTATAACAGCCTACATGTGAAGTCTCACATCATATCATGTGATATCAAGAAAATATACTCAGGCGCCACCTTTGAAGCCTGAAGGCGAAGCTTGTTTTTAGGTTTCAGTCACACATCCTCATTCCTCAATGATAGATTTTGTGTGAAATGTGTCAGATCTAAAGGGCATTAGTGTATATTCACCCATAATTCTTCTGTTTTTGCACATTCTTGCACATTCGAAGGCGTTCTGTATTCAGTTGGTTGTAATCGGCTACTTCACCATTAGATGTCACCAAATCCTACACGTTGGTCCTTTAAGAAGTCAGTCAACACTGGCAAATCTCTTGCAAAGCTTGTGTGCTCTGTCGAGTCTTCTTCATATAGAAAAACATATGACACTATTACTTAATGAATGTCAAAACATTTGAGCAGCTCAAGACTGATAACGGTCGGGATAAAGTTTAGATTATAGTGAGAAGACAGTCGTGGCCCCGGGGCCTTCACTGCCTTCCCTTGCCTGGTGTTTATAGAGTCAGCGGCGGTAAAACAGACGGAAGAATCCATCCGCTGTGAACGGATGTTTTTCATCCTGGACGGAGCGTGGAGCCGACAGACGGCAGCTCCGAGCTGTCGCGGCTCCGCTGGGAGCTTTGGCACTAATTGTGTTGGAGAAGAAGATTGTTTTGGCTATAATGAAGAATCTGTTTGTTAACCCCGTGACTTTGCTGCAGACTGGGAGTTTGTCCACTCATTGTGTGCCAGCTGACTGTTGTTGCCGTGGAAGTGATTTGAGGCTTTTACAGCTTTGATTATAGAGAAAACAGCCTTGAATAAATGTAAATGTGGCCCATGTGAACAGGTTGATACATTTCTGAATGTTGTAGCAGAAGCAATTATCACTGTTGGTGTATTTTTTTTATATCACTGTCAGCCTCTTAGATTAAATTTGAGATTGATGACCGTCTCTGACGATGAAATCTCATTAGTCGCATTGTCAAGATTCTGCTGCCACAAATCCTCCCTCTCCATGCATGTACCCTGGGAATCACTCTTCTTCCAGGTCTGTAGCCTTGAAGGGTCAATCCGTGATGGAGATGATGTCAATGTCAAGGTTGGACAAGGAGGACACAAACATACCGTATGAGATTGTGCAATGTCGTTTGTCTCCAGAGACTGAAACCTCTGTCAGGAGGTCGGTCCACCACGAGACTTGAAGAGTGACAGGAACATGTGTGGAGAGAGAGATGGGGAAAGAGCCACAGGTCGGATTCGAACCCTGGGCTGAGCCTTTGTACACGGGGCGGCGGATGCTCTACCGACTGAGCTAAACGATTCAACATCTCAACAATGTTTTGATGGATTGTCTTGAAAGTTGGTAGAGCTCTTCAAGGTCCCCTCAGGATGAATCCTACAGACTTTTGGTGCCTCTGGTATCAATTCACCAAGCACCATGAGCAGCAAGTTTTCTATTCTCTTCATTTATTAACTGGCACAACACTCCAAAATCTCCAGAGATTAAACCGAAGGCTCCTGGTTAGAACCAAGCGGTAACCTCTATGTATGTGAAGTGAAGGCAATGTGGAAGTGCCAAAAGCTGCCTCATGATCCATGAGGCAGGACTGCCAAGACGGTGATGACCAGAGCCAGCGATTGGATGAACCATCCATGAAATTTTTGGTAGAGACAATCAAGGTTAACAGATGATGAGTCATAATGACTTTTGGAGTCACTTTACTTTACATGTAGTGCCACCATCAAAACAAATTTGTACTTTTTTCAATCCCTACATCTAGTGGTGAAGCTGGGGGTTGGAACTAATTGAATACTGCTCCTCTTCCAATCATGTAGGAGAAACTAGGGTGGCTGCGATTCACACAACTCACACAAAGACTTTTTCTAAGGTAACAAAAACACAGTGATTCTTATTTTCAGGTGATTACACACTAATGAAAACAGAGTTATGAGTATTATATTTCATCTCTGCCAATAGATCATCCTTATATTTATTATTATAACACGCTGCACCTTTAATAAGACCATAAACGTCTATACACAAACTGTAAAGTCAATCAGGAAAGTTATTTGAGCCCTGAACAAAGTGGTGGATCAATTGACTGACTGGCATTGCTATCCCCAGCTGCCAGCGTGGATAAAAATCCTGGGATAAGGATATAGATTTTGGCAGGAATTCCTTGCAAATAACCAGTGGCCCATTTCACAAAAGCCATTTGTGAACACCACTCACAAGCAGATTGCAAAGGGTTGCAGCATCACGAATCTCAGGACTCTCACTTGCAAATTGGACATAAATTTGCAAGTACAACAGATCTCCTGTGTGCTCAGGCACGGGCTGCGCTTTGCCTTTTGTTTTGATTTGGAAGAATGAAGTTAAAAAGAACGAGAGGAAATGATCTCATGTTACAGATTTGTTGATACAAGCTCCAGGGTCACGATTGACGGTATTCAGCCCTAATCTGAGATAAGTTTGAAGCCCAACTTTCTGCTTCTGGTGACCTTTCATCACCATCTACTTTTGCATAGACAGTAAATGTTTTATGTGCAAAGTGAAGAAGTCAGAAGTTAATTTATCAGCATCCACTAACGTCTCTGTTTCATCTGCAGGTAAGTCAGGAAATAAACAAGAAGAGAGTCCTCCAGTATCGAGGCAGGAGTGTGTGAATCTGAGGAAAAGACCCAAACGAGCATGCTGCACATGTGACAAGAGGCTTCTGGGACGTGCACCACAGCAAGAATAAACTAATATGAGTCTTTTGGGCTGAAACAGACAGAATCATTTCCACCTGATAAAATGGTCATTCCCTCTTTTTCCCCTCTCAGCTGTCCCGTTTATCGCTTCCCACAAGAGGAGTGAAGCCACATTTTTATCTCCCATTAGTTTATGTTGTTTTCACTCATTCAAAGATTTTTTCTTTGTTCTTGTTTGTCCTCCTCCTCCTCCTCTGGCTTCAGCAGCTTTGCTCCAAATCTTTCAACCCCAGGTTCAGTCCAGGAATTACACCCAATCGATATTATGTTATTTGTCTGTCCATGTTTTCTGAGGAGTGAGATGGAGCCGGCCTCCTACACGACCGTCAAAAGCCAGCGCGCCTCATAATTCATGTCACGCTGACATTGTTTTTACTCACAGGACAGACAGCCGATGACAAAAACATGATTCATGACACCAATAACCATTTTCACATGTGCTACTTTTATGCAAGGAGAGGACGGTTCATGAAATCTTTCAGCTCTCAGACAGAGTTTACTGCCTCGGTTTGTTTTTAATGTATTCTGATCATGATGCGGTTTAAAAACTGCAGTTCCTCTAACGTCCACCTGAGGCTGGCTCCAGAAGTGAGTCAGTCTCCATAAGTCCCCATGTCCAAATGTCCAACTTCACAGCAGAAATAAACATGTTTACAGCCTGGTACAAAAAATAGTTTTGGTCTCTGTAGCTAATTTCCCCGTTCATGACAACTGTACTGAGGGTGAATTTATATACAACTCACCTGTTCACATTATATTAAGGCTTAAAGTTATGCAGGATTAAGAGCGGGGACACTGGACGACGCCTGTAAGTGACGTCACGGAGACTACGTCCAGGTTTTATCCAGTCTGTGGACTTATGATGTGGGATGATTCAAGTAAATAAATATGGAGAGAAGTGTAAAAAAAACTTGACATCTCTCATGTTGTGGCGTCCCAGGGTTCAGCCATTTTATGATATTTTCTTTGTGTTTATTGTTTTGTCATTTTAAATTTGCTTCATGAAGCAGGATTACCCTTCCTTCACCTCTCCCAGGCCCTGGAAGAAGCTGCCAGGCTTGATTCATTATCCACCCTGAAGAGCCTCCACACCGAATGGGAAAGAGCCTGATAATGAAGATATGGATCTGGATATGGACACAAAGCCACCAACCTTCGTCCTTCCTCAGCTGACGATGTTCTCAAACAAAGTGCTTACTCCACCTGTGACCTTCACTCCGAGCTTCCCACATCAGTGCACACATATAAAATATAGTACTTTAATTGCTTTTCATATCTCATATAAATAACTGTGAATGTTCTGTTCAAGTGCACGCATGGCACAATGATGAATCTCCAACCGCAGCGCATTGATAATGTAATTCAGGGTCATGTCAATATTTATTCATCACCATAATTAGACTTGGAGGTTCTAGTGCTTGAAAAAGTTGTAATTGATTAATGCGGCGCAGGTTTTATTTTCATCTGCAGAAATGTACAACCAAACTGAATTTATGTTTGACTGCTGCCGTCACTGTTTACTAGAAACTGTTTAAATCATTTCAACTCGGAACTCTCTACTGTTGTTTTTGTGTCCGTGATCACAGCAAACCAAACTTCCATGCACCGGAGACAAGTTGCAGAAATGAAGCATGGCGCTGCTCACGAGGGCGGAGGAAACTGCCGCCGCTGTGATAACTGAGATCGATGTTTAGTTCCAGAAATGTCAGAAAAGACTCAAAGGTCAGTTCTTGTTTCCGTTCCGAGTTAATTAGCTTTGGAAGGAGGAGCACTTCTTTCATTTTCTCCATGAAGATTTTGTGAAGACAGAAGACAGAAGAGACCAATTTCCTGCTCTGAGATGTTTAACTCTTTCTTTCTCGGCTGAGTGCAGCAAACTTAACTAAATGGTGGTGAGCACGCGCCCAGTTTGTGAAAAATAGACGAGAGTTTCTGGTCTCAATCGGTCTAAAACATTAGTTCAGATCCAAGTAAGGTTAAGCAGTAGACCAGAAACTACTACTATTACTCGTAGTTGTTCATGATGTGCATATAAACGGTGTCTGAGAGGTGAGACAGAAAAAACAAAACAAATTATTAAATTATTTTCGCTTTTGAATTAAATATTTGTTCCATTGATTTACAATTTATACCCTAAAATAATTTCAGGTTAAACAATCATGCAGGTCAACCTCACCAACTGACCAAATTAATGCTATAAATTAATTTGAGCACACTGATTAAAATAATAAACCTCTGACATGGAAATGTCTAATTTAAACGAGCGGAGAGACGAGGAATGTAACTTTGTTCGAGACGATCTTGGTCTAACTTAGTCGGATCCATCATGAAACCCGAATAGGTCGATAACGCTGGTCCCGGTTCAGAGTTGGACCTTTGCGTTGGGGAGACAGCGGACTTCATTCAACTTTTAATCAAAGCAGCAGCTGTGGGTAGCGTGCGGTGGTGGCGGGGGGTGGGTACAGTCTGGCCTCCCCCTGGGTAATCAATTTGCAAAGGCAGATGCTCAGCAGGGCACAAACTTCTGGGACTTCCAACAGCTGCTCTCAAATACATATCAAGGAACAGTCTTTCTTCTACGAGAATCATTTGTTTGTTTATTCATCCACATATCAGGCGCCCGCTCGGAGGATTTTGGCGAATTACAGTGAGCGACTCGTGGGAGACGACACCAGCAAAGATCAAGGTGACATATTTATGATGATTAGCCCAGCTGATGCCTAATTCATAGTGTTTGTACCATCGCCCCATTATAATTTGCAGTTATTAGTCTGCACCTTTTTTTCCAGCTCCCTGTCTTGCAGGTGGAGCCGGAGCACTAGATATCAATTTCTCAGCACCTCCAGCGTTTGGACAGGTGGAGACAGATGGTGCGGTGTTGGCGGCCATTCAGAAAAGTTTCCTGAATCTTGGACACTGATGAATAGCAAATAAAGAGTCTGCGAGGAAGAATCCAAAGAGTCAAAGAGGGAACGAGGAGGAACAAGAAGGCGAGTCATTCGGGTAAACGAGCCACCTGTCCGATACCTGTGTGATGCTTTGGGTTTTTTATGTTCTTCCCATGTCTGCAGGGTTCTCTCCGGGTGCTCTGACTTCCTTCCACAATCCAAAGACCTGCAGGTTAACAGGTTAATAAGTGCATGAACCCTGATAAGGATTAGTGGTGATGCATTAATTGGTTCTCAGCTGGAAAGTAGTGGAACGCTCCCTCCGGGTTGGGAGGGAGTTGCTGCCCCAAGCGAAGGAGTTCAAGTATCTCTGCATCTTGTTGAACAGTGACGGGAAAAAGACGAGTGCAAAATGGAGTAGCAGTGATGGGAACATCGTACCTGAGCCGGAAGGCAAAGCTCTCGATCTTCCAGTCCATCTACGCTCCAACCTCACCTTTCGTCATGAGGTTTTGGATAGTGACCAAAAGAATGAGATCGTGGCTGAAATGAGCTTTGGTGTGAGGAGCTCGGACATCCGGAGGGAGCTCGACCTTCATGTTGAAGGAAACCAGCTGAGGTGGTTCGGGTATCTGATCAGGATGCCTCCTTTGGAGACGTCCAAGTGGCAGGAGGAGTCACCTCGATCCTGTTTCTCTCCGTTCACTTCTTTTTTGTTTTAGGATTGATCTTAGGCCCGGCTCCAGGTTACACAGCAGACATGTCCAACCAGTCAGCAGTCTTAGATCCTCGTGTAGGGAGGTCGAGACTTAAACCATAAGCTGAATATTTCTGAATATTTGTGTTATGACTTTGTTTGTTTGTCTTTTGTTGGGACGCCTGAGGTATTTTAATATTCCCTGAAGTGATACCTCCATAGAAAATCAAATTAACGTCAAATAAATTGGATTGAAATTGATTTTATTTATTCTTGATTGCAGGCGTATTTTAATTGTATTATATACAAGTGCCGTTGCGTCTAAAGTAACCGGGTGTTCCCGGGAGGCTGACGTTGTGATTTTTAACCTTGTCACTGTGTGACTTTGAGATGTTTCCACAAACTCTGCAAAAATAAATAAAAAGAAGAGATAAAAACAAAAGTGAGTTAGAGGGAAAGAGTCAGGAGGGCGAGCACAGAGGGAGCAAATAGAATGAGAGACCTGCGGGGCTGAAGGTACAGCAGAGGGCACAGAGTCAGCCACTGCTTGTTTCTTACTAAAATTAAAGGCGAATTAAATGTGGCAGTGCGAGACACTGGCTTGTCAGAGATTGTAATCAAGAGCGCACGCTCCACTCGTTCACGGACAATCTGAAAACCACATCTTCCTTCCTGTGTTTTCGAGTTGGTTATGTGAAAATCTAAAATGTGGGGTTTGAAAGTTTGTGTCGGCTCTCGCCAAGAGCAGCAAAGACGGCGCTGGCTAGTGTGGGTTCGATTAAAATACTGGAACACTTTGAGGATTAAAAAAGAGTTTTGTGCAGAAGACTTCGTTTAGTTGCGTCCAGCCTCATATTTTAACAACAGTTCTCAATGTGTGAGAGTAAACGACATTTTATCCAGCATTCCTCACACAGGGGTGCGTCCTCTCTGCTCGTTCATTCATTTTATATGCAAACATATGTCGAAGCCATTCAAGTTCATCCTGGCTTGTGTCTAAGAATAAAGAGATGCAGACTGACTTCGGGAGGAATCCCTCTGCTCAGCATGGTACTCTGACTGATAACAAGTTGACCTTGATATGCTAAAAAAAATAAAAAAGCATGTTCTTTCACAGAGAGCTACGTCATTTTAATGTTGACAGGACATTTATGACAATGTCTCATTGTTGTTGTTTACAGGTGTCATAGTGTAGTCAAGGTGTGCTGCAAAATCGCACACTCCACCCTGAACGACCTCCACAGTTTGGACATATCAGACATAAAAACTTTTGTTCCTGCTGCCACGGGCGTCCTTAATATCTTCATATGAGTTGCACATACATTTGAAATGTGGCATATTTTTATTGTTGATCTATTGGTTGTTATTTACGTGTGTGTTGTTGCCCATAACTTGCCGCTTCGGGAGAATAAAGATTACGGTGCCTTTGAATTGATGAATTTCAGAGAGGTTAATATATGCACTGTAAATTCACAATCTGGACCAAGGCTGCATTTTCAAAATGATCTTTATTATTTTAGAAGATGAGAAAGATTTATGAAGAAGCATTGGTAATTACGGAAGCCCTAAAGGGTCATACATACATTTTATCGTTTTGTTTTCTCGAGATCTCGAATTATTTTTCTCGTTATCACGGGAAAACTGGTGGAATAAAATGTATGTATGTATGACCTCTTAGGGCTTCCGTAGGTAATGCTGTTGAATGTAGATGTATTTAAAAAGAGAGGAAGTGACACATTTAATCAAAAAAAAATCGGTGCCAGTGTAGAAAGTCGGTCATGTCACGGAGCGCCGTCATCATCTTGCTGAAGGCCGTTCATATCAGCTGTTTGCAAGTTATTCCGTTCTGTGGAGAAAAACACACATTAAACAGTTTTCATATTACAGGAATTTAAATGTCAACCATCCAAAATGTGACACAATACAATAAAACACATGGTCTACGTATGTTCTCTTAAACCTCACATGATGTCCCTGATGTGTTTCTTTCAGCTATGAAATTCAAAAGTGAGAGTGTGTTCTCCACACTTACTTTCACTAACTTGCAGAGACGTATTTGAATCCAACGGGAACTCGGATCCACACAATATTCCTCATCATCAGAAGTGACAAAGCTGTAGGGTTGAGCATACAGACAAATGTTTTTTTCATGTTGTGAGGAAGTGCCTCACTGTTTGCCATATACATTTTTATCGCTTACAATTAAACAATGGTTTGTTTGTCACCTGGTTCCAATCCTCTGTGCTTCTGGGCATGGGAGCCCTTTGATGGAGACTAAAAGGAGGTGGGGTTTTGCTTTGATTGGAAGGTGGAATGGGTGGAAATATATTTTAGTTAATTAAGTTAAATTGTTCATGTTGTACATTTCATAGATTAATTCTGAATGTACTGTATTTTTGATTTTATATTGCAGAATTTAATATGTATTATGTTATGTTTTTTTTGTTAATCATGTCTGTTGTCCTTTTCCCAGATCTACTCTGATAGGCTGATTTGAACCGGGGAGAAGGCCTATCAGTTTATATAATCAGAGTATATATATATGTTGAGAATGATTTTTGGGTTGGTTAGTAGTTTTTTTTTGTGGAATGCTATGAGCAGAGCAGCACCTCGTTTGTCTTTGTTAAAAGACCTTCTTTGTTTAATACAAGAATAAAAGTCAACCCGTTTTTCGGCACACCTCCTGTCCAGCGTGATGTTTTTGTGATCCTGCATCTCTCTTTACAACACATATAAAAGCAGTGCGGTGAAAGCCGTGCTCCTTTTATATCTACAGTCACCACTGGTCCATGAGTCTGCCATGTTGACCTTTCGTCACATCATAAGTTACATAAGTTGCTTTGCAGGGGTTGTTATCTGATATCATGACACCACAGACAGGAAATGAAGCTTGTGAGTGAATACTGTTATACTTACATGTATGCGTTCACTTTGCAATGAGGAAACGTGGTGTCCCTCTGCATATACCATTCTTTGACAGACTTCCGAATGCGGGCAGTTGACACTTTAGTACAGCAGTTGGGAACAAGCCCTTTGGATGTGAAATTGTTTGACTGAAGTTGCCCTATAATGCAGAACACACAGACAGGAATCAAACTGGAGTGAGCATCCGCTGTGTTGTGGAGAAATTCCTGAAGTCAAAGGTCAGTGGTCAGGAGTGAAGAAAGTGTTCAGGAGCCTCTGATGTCTTATGCTGTATTATTTATTGACGCTTGGCCAAGGAGAATTAGAGACACTCTCAAAGTTCATCAGAAGTGCCTGAGTCGGTCTCACATTCTGCCCAACTCATCCTGGTGGATCGACTTTAAACCCCAAGATAACACCACAAATACTACACGCCCAGAATGAGTCACAGAGAATGTCTTTACCCATGGAGGTGTTATTGTCAGCATGTTCTAGTCTGGAGACACAGATGTCTGTTTACGCAGATTGGACCGTCAACAACAAGCTATCTATTATGTCTATGAAGGCAGCAACAGGTCTCTGTGACCCTGGACACCACAGTGTTGAGATAGACTGGCACCTACTGTTCCCAACCAAAGCCAAACAACTAATACTGCTGAGGACCTCGAGGCCCACACGGGACCTCGTGTAACCTCAGGAGAGGAAACTTGAAAGACTGTGTACACTGATCTGAAATCAGCCTGTTACACAGTTTAGTAGTCGATCTTCACTCACCTTGCACAGGAAGGGAAAACAGCAGAAACAGTCCACAGGTGATGGAGAAACGCATCCTGGGTCCGAGTGTCTCTGAGATCTTATGACGGTAAATGTCCGGTTTGATTCTGAACGCTAACGCTCGTGAGTCACAGAGGAAGTTAAATACGAGAGGACGCACGTACACACACACACACACACACACACACACACACACACACACACACACACACACACACACACACACACACTCAGTTTCCTGTAAGATGTATTAAAGGATATTTATCAGGTTTCCTGATGTAAAGACTTTCTCCTGTTTGTCTCTGATCCTGTGTGTGTGTGTGTGTGTGTGTGTGTGTGTGTGTGTGTGTGTGTGTGTGTCTGATGGTTTCGCTCGTTGAACTGTCTGTTTGTTTTATCTGTGAAGGAACGCAGCGACACTGACTGCAGCGTCTGTCTCAATCCATCCTCTGCAGAGGTTGTGAAGTGTTGGAGTTCTGCAACTGATTATTATTTTAACACTTTTTTTTCGGGTGCCTGATCACCTCACCACCTTTCCTCACCAACCAATCACCCCCTGCAGTATTTAAGCCCAGTTCAGCCTCCCAGATGCTGGCAGATCATTCAGTCTTTTCTGTCATGGCTCAACTCTCTGCAGTTTTTTTGCCGTCTGTGTTTTATCTCCTTTCCACCACCGGCCCTTCACCTGCCAATGCACATTCACTCCTGTGATCAACAAACTGATTCAGAGTCTGCTAAACATTCAACTTAACATTCACAGTGTTAATGCACTACTCAACAAACACTTATGAATTCAAACGTAGACTCAGTGCTACAGGAATAAGTCCCAACGACTCTGTTTGCACTTCTGGTTCTCTCGTCTTCAAGTCAGCTTGAAATAAAATCTGTGTTTACCTCAAACTTCAGAGATTTCCATGTTTTGTTCTGTCTCTTGTAGAGGTGCCTGATGAAATGGGATAATCTTCACGTACGCTTCACACTGAAAGACGTGTTGAGGCATAAACACTGACCCACAAACAGGTGAGACAAACCACATAATGTTCCTTACTCCATCCACTCGAGGACAACTATGCTGCGTCGCAGAACACGACTGAAGATGTGCATGATCGTGATGTGCTGAAAAGTCTAAATGAGGTTAAACATCATGAAATCAAACCCTCAGAGCTTCATGACGGTGCCTCTGAAGTCACGTGAACGTGGTGTGGTGTTGTTTAGGTAAGTTTTTTTACGTCCGTCGATTGCATTTACACTTTAAAACAGAAAAAAACTATCTCACTGAACGAAACATGTATGCATCGTAAACTTAAATACGTCATCGCTGCAGGCTGTCGGATAAAACAATGTACTGTTCAGCCATAGCATATCATCGCCTACATCATATTACATGTCCGAACTGTTGTTTTGTGTTCAGATATTCTCACTTCAGGATCATTTGTAGGATTGTCAGAGTAAAAACTTTCTTCCATCGAGTGGGTTGCTGTTTTGATGGCATTGTGTCGGTCTCTGAACGTTGTACCCAGAAATGTTGTGCTGCCTCTAAAGTAACCTGGATTCGGCTCTTTTTGCTTGTGTCCGTTCGTTTTTCATTGGAATTCATGGATATGTCAGTGCGTGTTATTCTCTGCTGCTGCAACGTGCTCCACTTTTATATCCAACACAAAATGGGCTGCAAATTGAGAGGCTTTACAACAGGTAGAGCGTGGTGAAGGTCAAGGTGGCTCGCTTCCCAGAAATGTGTGTGTGGGGGTTCGCACAGGATAATTTCTTTGCAATAGGGAGGACTACACATAAATGGTTTCTAGTTTCTCGCTGATTTCCTCCAGGGAAATTTCCACTTCAGAGAAGAGTGGCTGTAAACGCACAACGCCTCGCTCCCTCCCACACAAACTATCGCTGTCTCCATCTCTGTTCTGGTGCACGGGTGTGCCTCATGTATGTTTTTCTTTTTGCTGGGTTTGTATTTTAAAGATTACATTTTTCTGTGTGCATGTTGCTTTTATTGTACACATTACTGCAGTTTACTGTAATGAAATGTGCTGTGCAGAATAATAAACGCTCTCCTTGCCTTCTCCATGTGCGAGAGGAGGAGATTAATGTTGGAGGAGTAGATCTGCTTTTTTCTTTGTGTGAGGGAGAAAGTTATTTTGATAATCTTATTCATTTTTTATAGAAGTAGTCCTGACTAATTAAGAAAGAAATGACAAAACAAAAGGAGAAACAGTTCACTCAGTACACTTCTGTGCACATTATCTGCTTCCTGGCATAGTGCACTAATTTCAGCAGCGTCGTGTTATCTCAGTTCAAGTACAGCCATTGCACACTTACCGGAAATGATGGTTGCAACACTTTACCGTTCATTCATAAAACATATGTGCAACTCACATTTGTACATTATGGTACTGAACACAACAGCTTCAGCTCTAGCAGCTTTGTCTCTCCCTTTCTGCAACATAGCTAAAATGGTGATTGCTGAGGGCAACTCAACTTTCTGACCGTTACGAATGCACCGTCCAGGTACTTACAGTACCATAGTGACATAACTGACAATGTGAAGACTCTCAAAATATAAAAGTATGGAAGTACGTATGTCCACTGGTCAAACAAACAACATCCTGTGACAGGATAATGGCATTTTCTATATATTTTATGCCTGTTATGTGTTTGTAATACATGTAACTGCAGCTGTAACTCAACACAATTTCCCTTCAGGGATCAATAAAGTACTTTTTTTATGTCACATGCATGCCAGGAAACAACCTTTGGTGTACCTGCATTGTTGTTTGAGTGGACATAGTACAATTTTAGAGCCCGAGAGCTGATATAAACTGTGCCAAAAACAGGTAGGAAAAAAAAGGTGTGATCATTTGTCATAAACTGAGAGAAATATGGGAGAATTGTAACCGGGGGGCAACGAAAGTCTCCGAGGAAAATCAGGAGAGTTGCCTCAGGTCATATGGTCAAAAACGCCCAAAAGAGTACCACAAACAAGTAAAGAAGCAATCTCAACAAAAACCAAACATTTAAAGGAAAGTTGCAGATCTCCTGTATCATACAGGTGTTTTGTGTTTCTCTGTAGATCGACTAAGATGTAAGAAATACCCAAGACAAAAGCGCGGACGCAGGTTCAGTGTGAAAGCGATCGATAAATGACTAAAAACCTCAAACTCCAAACTTGAAAACTCATTTTGAGTAAAGTCCTCTTTTCTTTTCAGCTCCACCCAAATCTGTCAGGTTGACCCTCGCTCTTGTGATTGCTCATCTTCGTCTGAGTACGTTTTGCAGAGCAGAACCTCCAGCGTGTATCACGGCAGATTTATGTGGTCATTTCTCCCAGCGTTGTTGCTGCACCACATTTGGCCTTGTGAAGAAAATCAATGACAAAAATGATCAGGAGTCAACCATCTGTAATGTCTGTGATGGTGAAATCCATAGGAGAGTATGAGGATGAGTCGATTCCTTGTTGCCAGACTGCACGCTCATTAACTACGGAGCGGCAAACAATTCATGGATCAAGCCAAACTGATGGATGGCGTTGTCTGAAGGGAGAGGAAGCTGAGAAGACAGCAGTACTGTAACTACATTTCCTGACCTTGAAGACGATTTGGAGATATTACAAGTAGTTTATGATGTTGACATACAACAGCTGACTGATATCCGGCTGCTGTTGGTTTTCTTTACACCTTATTTATCCAGGGAAGGTCTGCTGAGCGTGAACACTCTTTTTCAATAAACAGCCTGTGTCAAACTCTGTAAACGGTTACACACATTTACACCTGCGATATGCTCAGGGTCAGTCTGACAGTGGCGTGCACAAAGTGGGAAAAACTACCTCACAGGCTCTTAGGCTGACTAGAGGGGTGATCTGCAGAGGCATCGAGATCCAACTAGAAGGGCAGTAATGCTGACCAGAGGGGCATTTGGACTGACTGAGGGTTGGACGATGACAGCGGCACCTGGACATGAGAGGGACTTTAACCAAAAGACCAACTAAAGTGGCAGTTGGCAATGGGATTGACTACAAAGGCATTGGGGACAACCAAAGTCCTCATTTGTACTGACTAGACGTTTGCTTTGGCGAACTACCAATCCAACGCAACTACAAGGATGTCTGGATCAGTTACAAGGGTATTTGAACCAACCAGAAGGACCTTTAGATTGAGCAGAAGGGTACTTTGACCAACCACTGGTTATTTTGATGCAGTAGAAGAGCACAGGGACATCTGGATTAACTTGAGGGGCACTTGGGTTGAATATAAGCTCATTAAGACCAACTCAAAGAACACTTGAGCATTTAGGATTAACAAGAAGTGCACTTGGGGTGGATAGAAGGGCACTTCAGCCAACCACAGGTGCACACTTCAGCCTGCCAATGACTTTAGCCTAGAGTCACTGGCACTGGGGCCATCTTTGGGATAGGCCATAGGGAGCATTGGGTTTTATTGCCCCCCCAAGCATAAAAAAGTAGTCTGGTAAACCTTGTTGCTGTGAGGTGACAATGCTAACCACTGCCTACATTACATAACCCTAACCCTTGAAGGGTATGTGGACATTTGGACTGACAAGGGCACTTGGGATGGTGTGTGCCTTCGGGAAAAGATAACAATGGTTGTCCTTATATCAAAAGGACATATCTGAGTTTAATTAACATTTTTTAAAAAGAATTAAAAGGAAACACTGCTTGCTCACGGAGCGGCAGCAGTTAGGGGCATCTCATTTACATCCGAGCTGAGATTCATCAACCTGTGATGTTTCGATAGCACAACCTTTTCATCACCATTGTACAGGTACAGGAAGTGTCTCGTGTCAGTTAACTGATAGGTTCATTGAAATTGTTCCTTGATGGCGTGGGAGGGTAAATGGACAAACATGTTGACATTGTAGTTTCTTCGGGGGAACATTAAGCTTTTATTGATTTCTACCTTGATTACTCGCAGAGTTCCTAGCATGCATACAAACACAGTCCCAACATTATTCTTATAAATGAACTCTGAAGAAAAGGTGAATGAGCGGATGGGAAACTGAATTTTCTCTTTCTTTCTTTCTTTTTTTTTTCTTTACTTAACCTTGGAGTCAGATCTGTCTCATTTCCACAAAGGGAATAGCTCTCCAAAATGATCCGGCCTCTCCTTCTTTCATGTCTCTCTCATAGACACGGGAAATGAAATGAAGGAGGAAGGAGGACCCGATTAAAACACTCCCATTGCCCTTGCACCAGCCATAACCAAAGACATGCAACGCTAGAGGATTAAGCGCATGATGAGAGGAGGCATATGACTGATATGGGATTTGAAGGTCGATAGCAGAGGACATCAGAGGTGGAGAACACTGATTAGCTGCATGTCCAGATTTTAACAAAGGGCCAGTATTGGCGTTATTGATCAGAAACCCCGTACACTGTTCAGACCTGTGACATGGGAAGACATACAGCATCTCTGGTACTTTTCACAGAGGCTTTCCTTTAAAGCATTACTGGGTGGAAATGAGTATTTTTATGATAAAGCGCCTCCAGTTACAGAGTGTAATCCCACTGTGGTAAATATGGACAGATGTGCACAAATATTTGTTCTGATTACATTACTTATGAGCAAAAATAGCAACATCACATTCACACACTGATGGCACGACCTTTAAGAGCAATTAGGGGTTCAGTATCTTACCCAAGGGCACTTTGGCATGCAGCCTGGAGGAGCTGGGGATTGAACCGCGGATCCTCTGATTAGTAGACGACCAGCCACTCTGAGAAGAGCCTCGTAATGTCACGTTTGTCTGGTTGTGACAAGCTGCAACCTCCGTGTTTGTGAAGTGAAGCCAATGCAGATGTGCCAAAACTGCAGTTCCTCTTGGAGACGACGACCAGAGCCACCACACTGAGCTTCACAACAGCTTTAGAAACTTGTGGGGGACGTGTAATGTCTAATAATAGAGATAATACTGGTGATTACAAATGTAGAAAGGATTGGCAGTTTAGCATTTTGACTACAATATTCCAGCACTTTGACTTCCTGTTGATTGTTCTTGGTGGAGCAGTTTTCTTCAGTCTTCTTCCTCCTGCACTCTCTCTCTCTGTTAAACTCTATCTTCTTCTTCTTATTCTCATCCACACTTTCACCCGCACACCACCCCCAACCCAACCTCCACCCTATTCTCAAAGTGACTCTCAGCATCTGGGAAAATTTATGGAGTGTGAGGCAATTTATTCAAAATGCGGATGTCCCAAGAATTTAGTTACGGAGCCGCTTCGCGGACGAAAGCGAGGTTTGGGAGGACGGCGGGCTGATGACAAGCCGGCGTGAGCGTGTTTCAGATGCAAAGAAAAGAAATGATTCAAGAATTCAGCGAAGCTGTTTGTCTCAAGTGTGTTATCGGGTGTAACGACGAGCTGCTGACGTGAAGGTGTGATTTAAATGCAAGCTTGTGTGCTGCAGAGCAGATAAGTGTCATGACATTAGTGACATGAATATGGCTTAAAGGAGGAGGGAGGAGGTCATAAAATCAATTGTGTTTCCAAATGGTCTCGAGTCGCTGCCTTTTGTGCTAATTGATTAAACTGTAGCTTAATTAATGGCATGCCACTTTAATGGAGAATAAACACTCATCAATGTCACTAAGGTCACTACTGTAAGTCAACTCCCCAATGGAAACAGAAGGAGGATCACGTGGCTTTCATCAGGATTTACACTCTGACATTTCTCCCCACACCGCAGGCTTTCATGGTGTATTCTCTAAAGGTGAGCCGGCTGCATTAAACATGACGAAATGGCTCCCACTTTAGGTCCAGCTCTCTCCTTTCAGCTGTCACATCAAAAAGTTTGGAAGAGTTACGGTTTAATTTGCATGATTTGAGCTGATGGCAAACGAATCATCACCGCTGTCACAGTGTGGAGAAGTGTGTGTGTGTGTGTGTGTGTGTGTGTGTGTGTGTGTGAGCAGCAGGTCGTTGGTTTGAATGCCTGAGCCAGATGGCAAAATGTGGTTGGAGAAAGAGAATGATTAAAGGGTGACTGTTAGCCGGCGTAAGGCCATATGGTCTTGAGTGCTGTCATATTTTCAAGGGCACACGTGTCAAATCAGGCCAAAAAGGTCAACAATGACATGACAATGAAAGATATTTCCATATCATTAATTTATACCTTACAAATTTGTTAGACAAAAAACATATTTCAAATCGAAGAATGATACATAATAAACAAGGACAGGCTTCATCAAGCGTTAAAAGCTACAGTTGGTGTGATTTAAATGTTGTGATGGAGGCTGCAGACCTCGTATGGAAGTGCTTTAAAAACAAAATATAAAGCCTTGAAACCAAAAAAGTAGCAATTATCACGAGGTGAGCCAGCGCCTGTACCGTTAAGTAACGGTACAGGAGTTATTCATTGTAATTATAACACTTCTTCATCCAGAGTGTAGAGACATAGACTGTCTAAGACCTGTTGATCAAAGCGTCCACGCTCTTAATCCTGCATAACTTTAAGCCTTAATATAATGTGAACAGGTGAGTTGTATATAAATTCACCCTCAGTACAGTTGTCATGAACGGGGAAATTAGCTACAGAGACCAAAACTGTTTTTTGTACCAGGCTGTAAACATGTTTATTTCTGCTGTGAAGTTGGACATTTGGACATGGGGACTTATGGAGACTGACTCAAGTGGACGTTAGAGGAAGTGCAGTTTTTGAGTCTGTTCTAAGACAGATGTCTCTTGATAGTGGTTCTGTTACACTGAATTTTATTGTGAGCTCTCAGTTCAGTGTGTTTTGTCTGATTTCTGTCTGTAGTTGCCTTTAACACATCATAATGTTCTTGTTGTATTTATGATCTGCCTCTAAACGTAACCGTAAAATATTTTTTTGTTTGTTTTGGATTATTTACACACAATGTCCTGAATGCATTTTATTTGCTGCACTTTATTCCTCATTCATGACATAATGTCTCTGACCAACATATATATGTCAGTTTCTGTTTGTATCATCTCGTTCCCTCGCCGTCCTGGCACCACAGACCCGTCACATGTGGACCACCATCTTTTCCTGAAAGTGCAGTTCAGAGGAAGGTCCCTGCGGGAGCCTGACTTATCTGCAGGCCATGGATAATGGATGATGGAATCAGCCTCCATTGTGGCCAAAAATCTGCTCCACTGAGGGCTTCTGGCCGCGCACACTCACCGACTCAGAGCGCCAGCACATGCTGATGGTTGCTTACTAACCCCCGGGTCCAGATGCCAAAGCATCTGCCCGCAAATACAATGTAATGCTGATACCCTGTGGGGCCGGGCGGACTGGCTGGATGCCAGGAGACTGGAACCACCAGGGCCCCAGTCCCCAGTCTGTCTCCACCTGGACTGAAATGCTTTATTTCTTTCACTCATCCGGGACATTTGTGAATGGCTTTAAAGGGCATTTATGTTAATTGATATGATGCAGAATACATCATTTATTATTTTATGACATTTGGTCTGAATTCGTACATCAACACTTGTTACTTTAAATGTGAATAAAGGCCTCTGTGAAGGTTTAATCAGTGATGATACAGGTTTATTATCATTGCCCTCTGTGCTGAGTCAAACAGGACAAACTCACTCAGCCTGAAGCTCGTGGATTGATTTTTTTCGTTATATCAGGAGAAGCATAATTGTCTCTAATGGCTCAGTTCCATTTAAATGCCTCAAACTGATTTCTGCACCTAATATGCTTAAGCACTCCTTACCCATGAACCTCCTCTTTCACCCCTCTCTCCCTTTTCTCTTCTCTCTCTTTCGTTCAAACACAGAAACCATCGGGGTTCTAATCTTCATCGAGCAACAGAAAGACGCCTCCTCCACTCAGAGTCTCGACTGCCTCGTGGTTCCCTCCCGTCTTCCAGTCCCTCCTCCATCTAGGATTCTGATTTCACCTCCACCCTCCTGCAGTACATCATCTTAGTTCACCTTCATATTATGTCATGAACGATCGTAAATCTATAATCCAGAATATTGGCGCTAAGTATTTGTCCTGAAAAAACGATGTCTAAAATGTCTGATATGAGGACATAACGAGTGAAAGACGTCAGCTGAAATGAGACTTTTCACATCCACGTGTCTGTGAAGGTCACTGCGATGTAAATTGAGTTATTTGTCCAGGTGAGCTGCTGCCTGCACGGACCTCCACGAGGAGCCTGAAATGGCTGACTGCACAGACTTTATACTGCGCAGCAGTATACATAGAAATAATCCAAACGGGTCCCAGCAGATGAGCAAATGTTTCTGTTGGTGCTGTTTATTGTGTGTCTCATAGACATGATGACAAAATGTTTACGCAGATGCTTAAAGCGTAATTGGAGCTTAAACACGATTGTGTTTGTCTGTGTTTGTGTACGTACATATATATATATATATACAGTATATACCTACATATACATAGTTTCACGTAATATTTACAAACATTTAGAATCAACAGAAGAAAACACATATATATTCATATGTATATAATGTATAAAATCTAGGTCATACTGGAACTCGAAAGTAAATGTATGTTTTTATGTTATGACTATTTGATCAAATGTAGCTGCTGAAAACGACGAATTAGAGCCGATCATCCAATTATTGATCTTTTCCCTCAGTTCGTTGAAGCATCGAAAGCAGCACTGCGTTATTTTTTACTTCCATTAGCCGAATTTTACTGCAGCCTTTGACCTCATGTCAACACCCCTCCTCCTCCCAGTTAAAAACAACCACATACCTTAATTAAATGGATCCAGTTCCTTCATCAAAACTGCATCAGCATGATGGCTCTGATACCACACACACATTTGCACACACGCTGAATGTTTACATTTTCTATCATACAATCGTACAGAAAAGCTTCTGTGTCACAGTGAGAGGTTCTGTTTCTGATCTGGTCGTGGTTCAGCTTCTGTTCAGTAAAAAACGTGCAAGTTAAGTATAAATGACAATAGAGTTCAAAGTGAAGGTTGTGTTGTTGTTTGTCCCGTTTTGTTTTATGACTCAGCGTTCGTTACCTGTGTGTGGGATGCCTCGTCAGGTCTTTTTAAAGTGTGTTTGACTGATACACCTGCAGCGCAGCACCAACTGTTTGCTCTTTGGATGTCGGTTGCATCATTTTGCTTTGACATAACGAAGGTGCTGATTATCAGACATCTTTCAAAGGTGACACGTCCGACTTTGTATCTGCGTTTTTTTAAATTTTTTTTACTGGGATAACAGTTAAAAATCTTTTTCATGTGCCGTTTCCATTATTTTGTCCACCCCCCCTCCACCTCTGCAGCTTTGCGTTTTCCCTCCGCAGAGCTGTCATTCCTGCGGTAGAAGGGGAGTTCAAGGATTCATCAAACAAACAGCAGGCCTCGGTCTCTGCAGAAACCTGCTCAGCTGGCCAGCCCGGGTCCACACATCAAGACCGAGCTAATGAGGAAGGCCTCGATGGGTCAGTGTGTGTGTGTGTGTGTGTGTGTGGCTCTCTGCCAACTCGAGCCCATCCAGGTGGTTTGATTAAACACATCACTAACACATTGTCTGTGGGTTAAGCAGAGAGGTCTTGGAGAAGACGTGAAGGGTAAAGTCCTGTGGACACGGAGTAAACCAATCTGTACTCATACTGAACTATAATATTAGGTCTAACTAACAGATGACGAGTGGCAGCATCACTTTGTTCCTGGCATGGATACTTACATGTATTTTATTAATTGATTACTTTTATTCAACAATAAATACTTTCAAGGATAACATAAGAAAGCTAGAATGCTTATTTCCATTGTGGACTTGATGAAAGGGGGTAAAGATAGTCGCCAGCAAGCGACGAACTGAGCACTCATACATTCATTCACTAAAGACTATACAACTACACAATGAAGGAAAAATTCATCCTTGGATTGGGTCGATCGTGCTACAACACATCTCAGCAGTATGTTATTTAATTATTGAGTGTGCGTGCAAAGCGCACACTATATGTTATCCACCGCGCTTATTCTTATTATTATTGAGTGTGCCTGAAAGCGCACACTATATGTTATCCACCGCGCTTATTGGTGTGGGTGCCTGAAGGGCTCCCACACTATTGTTATCCTCGATTGGAAGATGTTCATAATTACTTTCCAGTCCACTAGAGTGTGGAGTTCCCCAGGGAAGCATACTAGGGCCTCTATTTTTGCCGCTGTACGTTAATTAGTTAAATCATATTTACTCTTTCTCTAGACAGATAACAATTCTGGAATTTTTCAGGTTCAAAAATAAACCTCATCACAGAGCAAGCTCGTCAAAATTTGTTCTGCAGGTTCCTCTCATTACTAACCTGTTCCCAGATATCTTAATACGTTTTCTGGACAGGTGTGGGACACACATAGTCAGTGGCAAAACCATGTAAGGAAGTAGTTTAGGGATGTCATAGACTAATAAATTATAACATACTGCTGAGATGTGTTGTAGCACGATCGACCCAATCCAAGGATGAATTTTCCTTCATGTGTAGTTGTATAGTCTTTAGTGAATGAATGTATGAGTGCTCCGTTCGTCGCTT